>NW_007224556.1:0-745 GCF_000164805.1 Carlito syrichta | reverse complement strand
CTGGAACAGAGCAGAGATTCTGGAAGCACAAACACGGTCTCTCAACCAACTCATCTTTGACAAAGCCACCAATAACAATCACTGGGGACCGGAGACCATATTTAGCAAAGGGTGCTGGGAAAACTTGATGACCACATGCAGAATAATGAAACTGGACCTCTACCCATCACCATATTAAAAAAAATCAATTTAAAATGAATCAAAGACCTAAATGTAAAACCCAAATTTTAAGAATCTTAGACAAAAATGTAGGAAATGCCCTTATGCACATTGGAGTAGGGAACTAATTATTGACCAAGTCCCCAAAAGTGAATGCCACAAAAGCTATGATAGACAAGTGGGACCCATCACACTGAAAAACTTTTGCACCAAAAAAAGGAACCATCAAGAAAGTGGGAGACAGCCCACAGAATGGGAAAAGAAAATTCAAATTATGCATCTGACAAAGGCCTAACATTCAGGATCTACAAGAAAATCAGATGAAGTAAAAGGAAACAAGCAACCCCAGTAAAAAACAAGACAAAAACAACTGTGCTTACCCTAAACTTTTTCTTCCAATTCTCTTAAATGGCCCATTAAAAACCATTATGGATTAAATTGTATCCCTCTTAAATTCACATGTTGAAGCCTTACCCCCAATGTGACTGTATTTGGAGATAGAGCTTTGAAGGGGAAAATAACGTTCAATGAAGTCATAAAGGTGATACCCTAGTTCAATAGATCTAGTATCCTTGTGTACAAATAA
>NW_007224555.1:0-805 GCF_000164805.1 Carlito syrichta | reverse complement strand
GTTTATTTTTTTATTTGAAAATACTTTGTAGAACATAGATTTTAAATATCATTCTAAATAAAAATTAATTTTTAAAATCCTTTGTATTCTTGTAGCATCCATTTTTGAAGACTCTTAAAAGCTATGTCTGGTAATAAATGTGTAAATCATATACTAACATTTTATAGCACTGTTGTTGAGTCTCTTTTGGAAAAGCTAATATATCCTAAATACGAACAAAATTATTCTCTGTTACTAATATCTTCTGTTCAACTTTAACAAACTTTTTCTTATGTAATTCTCAGGTTTAGGTATTTTCTAAATAGTGAAAAACAAATTTTCTAGAATCCGTCTTCATATGGTATGTGGAGAAACAGCTTACGCATACACTCCCCAAGGGTTTAAATAAGAGATATATTTTAACTTAAACGTCTATGCTAAATAATTTTTGTTGATATTATCATTTCTATTACAAATTTTATTTTCAACAATTTTCTATCAGTTCAAGTTGAATTTATGTGAATTTTATGTACAGTTGACTTTAAGATGAAATAAGAGGGAGAGTAATCCTCTTTAAGACTGGTTTTGTTGTGAATCTTTGTTCAGTTTTTTAGAAATGGTTAACATGGGTTGCAAACAGGTAATGGAGATTTTGATTTTCTACTTAAGGATGTTTTAGCATTAATTTGACAAAGAAGATACTGTTCTTAGAATCCCTTTAAAATAGAATCTCTGGTAAGTCAGGTTAGTAGTTGAGTCTTTCATGGTTTTCATCTTACATAACTTTAACTTTGGAATCCAGGAGACAAAGTACTAACAATTACAG
>NW_007224554.1:0-1192 GCF_000164805.1 Carlito syrichta | reverse complement strand
AAGGATATACACTACACTTTGGAAGGCCAAATTCACCTTCCAAGATGTCTACTTTAAGCACTGCAAAATCTAGCTGATTTTAAATGAAACCCATAATTGGCTCAAAAAAAAGTAACTTCAGTGGTCATTTTTTCATTACAATGTTAGTTATCTTTAGTATTCAATTGTTTAAGATAAAAAGTATACCAGAGTATCTAGTCTTTGAACATACAAAGAACTATTTTCATCATATATGATAAAATACAACTCCTTGTTCTTAAGGTCTAGACTGCACTGTCCAATATGGCAGCTAGCAGCCACGTGTTACTGAGCACTGTAATGTGTCTAGTCCAAACTGAGACAAGTCATAAATGTAAGATACACAACAGACATCAAAGATTTAGGATGAAAAAGTATAAAATATCTCACCAACTATTTTACGTTGATTGTATGTTGAAATAATATTTTAATATATTGGGTTAAATAAAATGTTATCAAAATTAATTTCACCTTCCTTCTAAGTTTTTTAATGTGGCTACTAGAAATTTTTAAATTATGTATTTAGTTCACATTTCTAGCTTGCATCTTATTTCTATTGGCAAGAGCTGGTCTAGACTAAAGTGAGCAAAAGTCAGTTATAAAGCCAGATCCATAATGTGTCATAAAATCCTGCCCCTACACAACTTTCTTCTTTTCTGAGGTTGTTAGCAGATCATCAAACTTTGTGAACAACAGAAGACTAAGCCTAGGTGAATTCAGTTTGTGATGAATAAAATAATAAATCTTACACATATTATGACATAGTGGTTAACTAGGCAACACGGTAACCACCTGCTGTAACTATCTTATAAATTATTTAACATAAAGTTTATAAATTTTATTTTTAGTCTCATTTCTACAGACGTTATACTAAACGTTCCTAAAAACAGTTTACTGTCCACTGAATATCTTTATTTAGATATCATGGACATTCAAATTCAATATGCCCAAAACTAAAATCATTCTCTCATTGTTGGAAGGCAACCGTCTGTGGTGTCTGAGTCTTAGACTAGAGATAGTATATACTTCTGGGTTAGAGAACATATCTGTTTCCTAATGAGGCTAACGAAGATAATGTGATCCATTAGGACAAAGACTTTGGGCAAGTTTGCTAGTGGCCTCTTGTAAGTTTGGGAGGCCACAGATCCACTGTGCACACAATATCTATCTGGGC
>NW_007224553.1:0-2916 GCF_000164805.1 Carlito syrichta | reverse complement strand
CATAAAGTTTATAAATTTTATTTTTAGTCTCATTTCTACAGACGTTATACTAAACGTTCCTAAAAACAGTTTACTGTCCACTGAATATCTTTATTTAGATATCATGGACATTCAAATTCAATATGCCCAAAACTAAAATCATTCTCTCATTGTTGGAAGGCAACCGTCTGTGGTGTCTGAGTCTTAGACTAGAGATAGTATATACTTCTGGGTTAGAGAACATATCTGTTTCCTAATGAGGCTAACGAAGATAATGTGATCCATTAGGACAAAGACTTTGGGCAAGTTTGCTAGTGGCCTCTTGTAAGTTTGGGAGGCCACAGATCCACTGTGCACACAATATCTATCTGGGCTTCACTGCATCATGGGACTGGGGAACCCATACACACATGAAGGTCATGTGCTGACTTTGCTTTGAGTAACAAACTGTCAAAATTTTTCCAGGTTCACTGTTTCCTCATCATAGGAATCTGTAGGAGTATGGTAAGCCAGCCCAGCAGCTGACTGCTGCTGGGAACTGCTTGACACTCACTTCCTTTTTCATGTTCTCAATCTCTGTACAGGCACCACTGTGTACCCCGTAGCCCAAGTCGGAGACCTGACCTTCAATCCTGATCCTGCTGTCACTCACTAGGCCCACCATATCCAGTCAGTCGTCAAGTCCATTTATTCCATCCCCTTAACTTCTCCCAAATCATCTACCTATCTCCATTCCCACTACCTTGAGCCTAGTTCAGGCCATTATCCCCTCTCACCAGTGTTTCCCTATTTCACTTCACTCTTCACATTGCACCGGAATGGCCTAATGTGTCATTTCTTAGACCTCAGGATAAAGTTCAAACTTCTTAGGATGACAGAGTATTTCAAAGTCAGGATTTATATAGAATGTTTCTTGAAATTCCAGTTGTGATTATTTTACCTAAGGGGGAAGAAAGCAAAGGAGGAAACAAGAGATATGTCCTGCTTCTAACATGAAAGACTTGGAAGCCAAAAACAGGTTCGATGCCTAGAAAGAGCACCCTGAAAGAGCTGAAGCTGCCATTGGTCCTCTCTTTCTTGCTTACATGGAGAGCTGATGGTTCTATGGGAGCTGATGGATATGTAAACTACCTTGATTGCAGGACTCATTTCACAATGTAAACATGTATCAAAGTATCACATTGTAAACCTTAAATATATACAATGTTTATTTGTCAATTAGACCTCAATAAAGTCAGAAAAAAATATTTGAACCCAACTAAACTCAGTGTTAAAACTGATTGCCAAAAAGGGACTCAACATAGCCAAGAAGGGCCATCATTATTTTACTCATTACCAGTCACACTTATTCTAATGAAAAGAATGTTCAATCTGTGAGTAAATATCACCTTCTTGTGATAAGACTTTGGAATGGATGATTAACACCATATCTTTTCAAATTGGTTCATGGCACCAGATAAAAAGGCTTCTTTACTTTTAAAAAGTTTGACATGAAGCATGCTTAATTCAGGTGAGTTGTGTAGATGTGCTGGGGAAAATTCATATAAGCTGCCAACCTCATCTTTCATTCGTGATGTTTCTTCTGCTTTTGATGGATTTTCTGCTTTTTGTCTAATTAAGCTCCTATTATTCATTATATTGCTTAGATTTTATCTCATCTATGAAGCCTTCTGTGACTCCCAAATTAGGAGTATATGTCTTTTCTATGAACTCCCTTAGCATTTAATGTTTACTCATCATATTTTAGTATTTAGTACACAGTATTAAAATTATCTATACATTTGCTTATCTCTCCAACTAGATGGTAACCTCTCTGAAGACAGTGTGTCTAACTTATTGTTTTATCTCCAAGGATAGCATCATGCATAGCACATAGATTATACCTAATAAGTCATTATTCATTATAAATAAATAATCAGCTCACACTTTGGAAAATAAAAAAATGGAATTATAATCTTTAAAAAAGAAGGAAGAGAAAAATTGGGGTTGTGTAGCTTTTCTTATCTCTGCCATATTCTCTCTCTCTCTCCTTCCCTTCCTCTCTCCCTAGCCCCTCACACAATTACACACACACACACACACACACACACACACACACACACAGAGAAAGTGACAGAGACTGAGAAAGACAGACACACACATGATGGGGAGGGGAGCAGATAGATAGACACACGCACCCCTTCACTGGCCACAGGTAACGTTTGTATTTGTGTGTACATAGCCTGCCCATCTTCCAGCAGCAATTGGTTCTGGCCACTCACCCCACCCAGCACCTGGTGCTTTCAGGCCACTCAGGGGCCCACTCTGACCCCCAGAGGCTCCTCTCCATCCTCTGTTCTGTGACCCGAGCAGAATTTCTGCAGTCCGATGCCTGCTCACCGACTTCCAAGAATCATCCAAAAGAGGGGACATTTTCAGAGCAAGCAGGTGGCAGAGGTGGGAGTGTGGCCCTGGGGGCTAGGGTGCTGCTGGCTGCCTGCACATACACACTGCCTGTGTGGCCGCAGCTCAGCCTCAGCCCTGGGCTGTCCTTGGATGAGACCTTTGGTGGTGGCCTCCTCTCCTCTTTTGGCAGGGAGCTCTTGGAAACAGGAATTATTGGGAAACCAAAAGTAAACAGCCCAGCCTCTCCCAAGAGCCTGGGAGGCTGTTGCCTGGGACGGAAGGGGATGTCGCCAGCAGCTCCTCTGACAGACTGCGGGGCTCTCTGGGGGGACGCAGGAGACCCAGGGAGCCACAGGGCGGAATTGGGTGGCAAGAGAGACACTGCCAAGGTCACGGAGATGTGACATCTAGGGGCACATTGTCAGAGCGAGCCTGGAGAAAAGGCAGAACCTCTCTCCTCTTCCTCATGTTTGTTTCGCGGCTAACTTGGAGTTGAAAGCAGCCAGAACAGCACTTTTGCTTGAGTATAAGCAGGTGCCATCATCCTCATGG
>NW_007224552.1:0-821 GCF_000164805.1 Carlito syrichta | reverse complement strand
CCAAGGACTGAACTCAACACATATCAAACTAGAAATTCTAATTCAAGGTTGTGCACTAACTAGGGACTTAAACCATTTTTGCAGTAAGCTGTTACTGGTTGTGTCTGCTAATGATCTCTGGGATGCTCTTGTTATTTCTACAAGTAACAAGATCTCAGTGCATCCAAGTCTCCACACCTGAAAATATTTAGTTAGACTTACAATGTGCCAGAAAATCTTCAGGTAGGCTGGTAAGATCATTATTTCTATTCACCAGCTACATAGACATGGGTTCTTAAAATAGTCACACAAAAACAAGGTTTGCCACAGAGAAAGTATATATATATTAGAGTGAGTTCCAGCATAAGTGCACAGCAAATACTTGTTGATTAACTGTGCATAGTAGTTTCTGAAAATTGTCTTTTCTGCACATTCCAAACATGAAAAGGAATACTTAGGAATCGAAAATGTCTTTGTTATTTAATGTAATCTTTCACTCAAATTTCCCTAAGCTTATGCAACTATAGTTAAAATTGCATATTAATTTAATCCTGATTGTTCTGTTTTATTTTTATAGAATTATCATGGGAACCAGTGAGAGAAAGTATCTCCCATATGCAAGCAAACTCAAGAGCCCCAGTCTGTGAAAGGGAAGGAAACATCGGGAGGAAGAGCAAGAGTAGCATTTTAGCAAGGGAGGGAAGAGACAGGCAGAGTTGAAGAATGAAAGAATCAGCTGCTCTAGCCTGGTCCAGAAAGTAGTGTTCTATGACATGATGACTCAGCACATGAGCCTGAGATCAGGCATCTGTTGGTGTGAATTCCAGCTCTGCTCCCGCTTG
>NW_007224551.1:0-1784 GCF_000164805.1 Carlito syrichta | reverse complement strand
TAGAGCTTTAGATAAAGAGCATCTTTGAGATGTGGCTCAGAGAAGCGAGCCCGCAGAAGGTGCTCCAAGACTGGGAAGATCTGCTCTTCTGGAACAGCATCGTCTTCCACCATCAGGACGTAGTCCGGGTTGTAGGTCTGTAGGGATGACTCCAGGCAATAGACATAGTCTTGCTTCTCTTTTTCAAATGAGTTGGTTGAAGGGTCATCGCCATAATCATCCTCAGTGCCCTCATAGCGGTTGGCCACAGGGACGTACTTGGAGAGCAGTTTGGCATCGAAATGGCTCACGCTACGTTCCACGTTGCAGAGGAAGAGTTGGTGCCCCTCACACTGGGGGCCGCACTGCTGAAGAAGCCGGTGGAACTGGGACACCACCTGCAAGACGTAGTGGAAGCCAGGCTGCCTGTCCACAGTGATAATGGTGATCACAAGCCAGGGCCGAGGAGTGGCTTGCCAGACAATGGGCACCGAGCCATTGGCGGAGGGAAGTTCTTCAAAGTAGTGGAGGGCAGCCTCACCCTCTTTCAAGCTTTGCTGCAGGAACTCTTGGCTCATTTGGTTCAGATGCCAATGGCGCAGATAGAAGTAAGAGTGAAGAAGCCGGTGACAGGCTAGGGGGGCCAGCAGGCCAAAGGTCACCACCGTTAGGATGAAGAGTTGGACAGCAGTGCTGCCCCAGGAGAGTCGCCTCAGCTTCCGGAGGAGCATGGCAGCTGGAGAGGTTGAAGCACTCATGAGTTCAACTTTTGCTCATGTCTGGTCCCAAGAATAAAGAACCATCCTAGAACTTGGGCTGGAATTATCACAAGCCAAACCTAAAGAGAGAGGAAGTAGAGGATGGTAAAGATAACTTGAAAAAAAAATCCAAGGACTGAACTCAACACATATCAAACTAGAAATTCTAATTCAAGGTTGTGCACCTAACTAGGGACTTTAAACCATTTTTTGCAGTAAGCTGTTACTGGTTGTGTCTGCTAATGATCTCTGGGATGCTCTTGTTATTTCTACAAGTAACAAGATCTCAGTGCATCCAAGTCTCCACACCTGAAAATATTTAGTTAGACTTACAATGTGCCAGAAAATCTTCAGGTAGGCTGGTAAGATCATTATTTCTATTCACCAGCTACATAGACATGGGTTCTTAAAATAGTCACACAAAAACAAGGTTTGCCACAGAGAAAGTATATATATATTAGAGTGAGTTCCAGCATAAGTGCACAGCAAATACTTGTTGATTAACTGTGCATAGTAGTTTCTGAAAATTGTCTTTTCTGCACATTCCAAACATGAAAAGGAATACTTAGGAATCGAAAATGTCTTTGTTATTTAATGTAATCTTTCATTCAAATTTCCCTAAGCTTATGCAACTATAGTTAAAATTGCATATTAATTTAATCCTGATTGTTCTGTTTTATTTTTATAGAATTATCATGGGAACCAGTGAGAGAAAGTATCTCCCATATGCAAGCAAACTCAAGAGCCCCAGTCTGTGAAAGGGAAGGAAACATCGGGAGGAAGAGCAAGAGTAGCATTTTAGCAAGGGAGGGAAGAGACAGGCAGAGTTGAAGAATGAAAGAATCAGCTGCTCTAGCCTGGTCCAGAAAGTAGTGTTCTATGACATGATGACTCAGCACATGAGCCTGAGATCAGGCATCTGTTGGTGTGAATTCCAGCTCTGCTCCCGCTTGGTGAAAAGTCACTTCACCTCTTTACATCTTAGATTCCTCAGTTCTAAAATGCAATAATAATAATACCTGCCTCGTAGGGTTACTGTGAATTTTA
>NW_007224550.1:0-607 GCF_000164805.1 Carlito syrichta | reverse complement strand
CCACTGAGGAGAGGAGAACTGTTGGGAGCTGGCAACAGAGTCCAACTGAGTGTTAGGGATCAGGAAGGGCTGTTGACCCCGAGACCACTAGGATGCATTCGGGAGCTATTGACCCCATTTCCTCCCCCTTTCTACTCAGCACTAACCAGATTAAGCTCCTGTGAGCTCAAAACATAAAAACTCTGAGACCAGGTCGAAGACAAGCTAACTTTAGAAGCTCATTGCTCCCATTCTTCCACAAACTGCAGTTTTGGCTTTCACACAACTTATAATTCAAACTTGTGTCACATCTAAGAGCCTTAGTATTGGTCACAGGCTTCTGGGTCATGATCTTAGGATTTAATGAAGGTGTAAATTGTAGAATATAGTTTTAGAAGACAGCCGTTTTTTTGTTGAAAGAATGCCGCTGGGTTACTTGCAGGTGACCCACTGTGAACTTTGGACTGGGCTACATTCCAAACATTCTGGGATGGGCCACTTTTGTTTGTAAAGTAAATATTTAAGCTTCTATAGAATTGTTTAACTTGGCATAAATCAATCAGCTTAGGATGAAAAAGGTTTATATAATATGTCAGTCACGGATTAGGTTATCCTTTGTTATGGGATG
>NW_007224549.1:0-6578 GCF_000164805.1 Carlito syrichta | reverse complement strand
TACTATTTAAGTGCTTTAAAAAATAGAATGATCTGTTAAACAAGCCTTGTAACAATCTAGTGGTGGGGTGACAGTAAAATGTATGACCAGAAATGGGATAAAGGCTTAGAAAGGATCAAAGGATGTAATTATTGTAAATATATTAAATTCTATGTGGAGTGATGTAACAATACTTGACACAGACTGAATTCCATTAAAGATGAGTACATTAAAGTTTCAATCATGAATTTTTTTCTTTAAAATTTAATCAAGGCTTCCACTTCTGCCAAAAGGGACATATAGGGACCAGTGTCACACTCAGAATCAATCAATGTGACCTACCAAATAAATAACCACAAAAGAAAATTCATATGTTCATCTCAACATATGCAGGAAAAATACAATCTTGATAAGAACTCTCAGCCAACCAGCAGTAGCAAGACATTTCCTCAATTTCATAAATGCCCTCTTGGAAGACTCCAGCCAAGATCATCGCCTGTTGTGTAAGACTGAATGCTTATACCATAAAATCAGCAGCAGGAAAAGGATGCTTGGCTTGCTCTCACTACTTGTGTTCTACATTGAATTGTGTCCAGGCCAGTGTAGCGAGAAACAGGTAAAAGGCATGCACTTCGGAGAGGAGAAAGCAAAACTGTCTCAATGGCAGATGTAATATTATCTGTAGAGACTCCCAAGTTGTCTATTAAACAAACGATTATTAGAACAAACAATTCAGCAAGACTAGAGAATACAAAACCTATATACATGAAGAAACGCTATTTTTTTTTTTTTAGTCAGACCCTCTTCTGTTGCCCAGGCTAGAGTGCAGGATCACACTCACAGCCACTGTAGCCTTAAACTGCTGGGCTCAGGTAATCTTTCTGCCTCAGCTTCCCAACAGCTGAAACTACAGGTGCATGCCACCATCCTGGCTATTTTTTGACTTATTGTAGAGACAAGGACTCACAAAGTTGCCCAGGCTGGTGTTGAACTCTTGGGCTCAGACATCCTCTCACGTCTGCCTCTCAAAGTGCTGGGATTACAGGCTTGAGCCACTGCGGCCACCTGCTATTTGGACATATTGAGAATGAATTTTGGAAAATAAAATTCTAAAAACTATAAAATACTTAGAAATAATATTAACAAAGTATGTGCAAGACATGTATATCAAGACATGTATATTAATACATTGGTAAGAGAACTTAAAAGACCTGAGTGCATGGAGAGATTTAACATGTTCCAGCAGTGGAGAGTTCAGAGTTGTTACAATGTCGTTTCGCCACCAATGGACCTACAATGCAACACGATGCTATCAAAGCATAAATGGATGTTTTGGCTGAGGTTGACAAGTTGATTCCAAAGTGTTCAAGGAATTGGAAACACTGAAACCATCTTAAAAGAGAAAACTGCGATTGAAGGTCTCATCCCACCCGACTTCCAAACTCCCTGGAATGTTCCAGTGAATAGATGCTGTCTTGGCACTAGCAAGGGGTGTGTAGACCTGTGGAAAAGAACGTAGAGACAGACTCACCAGATATTCAGTGAATTTCCTTTTAGGATTTCAATGGGATAAGGAAGGCAGCTTCATCAAATACTGCTAATACAATTGGACAAATGAATGAAGAATAAATCTCAACTCCCCCCTCACTCTGCATGCAAAACTTGAGCGAGTTCCATTAAAGGATTGAGCATCCATACCAAAGTTCTTCTATTCTGGAATTAATGCTAGGAGATTTTTCAGAAAATTCACAAAAACAGGATTAACCATCAAAGATAAAAGTGTTAGCTTGGACTCCAGAATCAAAAACTTTCTCTACTCAAAGGAAGTTTATTTAATGATAAGGCAGACCAAAAGCTGGAAAAATTGATAAATAATATAGACAGAATTGATAGAGATATAGATAACGTGGATATTGATGAAATAGATGATATGGGTTTTGAAAACATGGATATAGGTAGAGATGACATAGATATGGGGGTGTATGGCAAAGCACTTTATACAGCTAGAATTTAGGAATCTCTCCAACAAATTCATAGCAAACAAAAACCAAATAAGTTAAATAGCCAAGTCATTTGACAAAAATTAAATAAGAAAGATATATCGATGCCTCCGAACAAATGGAAAGTGTTTCCCACACATTAGTCATTAGAGAAACGCAAGTCAAAATCAACATGAGATGAGATTACACACCCACACGAAAGCTCAAATCTCCGGAGCTGACACGGCCATGTGAACAAAGGCATGGAGCCAGGTCACTCCCGGGCATCACTGGGAGGGTCGACTGGAGAGAACCACTTTGGAAACGAGTTTCTTATAACGTTAAACATCCGCTAGCCTACTGTCTAGAGGATTTAAGCCGAAAATACTTACCAAAAGAAATTAAACAAATTCACAAAAGTACTTGTACGAGAATGTTCATAGGCGTCTTCTCTCCATAACCCCAAACTGAGAACAATTCAAAAGTCTCTGAAGGGCAAAGAGGGGGACACAGTGGAGATGGTTCCACTTGGGACATGCTACCCCAGCGACTAGAGAAAGATGAGAAGCAGATCACTGAAGCCCAGAATAACGTGTTGAGAAAGAAATCAGAGTAAATGTTGCCTGATGTCATTTACATGAAATTCAAACCCAGACACGAAGAGTCAGAAGGACAAGTGCTTGTAGGATGGGTCGGGCTGGGTGGCAGAGAACGAGACCCTTTGGGGTGGTGAGGGGGGTGGTCATGGTCAGGTGATGGTCACATGGGCCACGTTAACCAGCCTCGTGGACTTGCACACTCGAAATATAGGTGTTTCGCCGGAGGTGACTTTGACCCCATAAATTTTTACCCCATAAGAATATGTTATGGGCCGGGCGGGGTGGCTCAAGCTTGTCATCCCAGCACTTTGGGAAGCTGAGGCGAAGGATTGCCTGAGGGTTTGAGACCAGCCTGGGCAACGTGGTCTCTATAGTACATCCAAAAATTAGCCGGACATGGGAGCGAATGCCTGTAGTTCCGGTACTTGGAAGGCTGCTGCAGAAGCATTGCCTGAGCCCAGTATGTCAATGCTGAGGAGGACCACAAGTGAGTCACTGGTAGCACTGCACTCCAGCCTGGGCGACAGAGTGGGTATCTGATTCAAAAATATATATATATATATATGTTATGAGGGATGGTTGGAAGCCCAAACTTCACCTGCATGCAGCCTACTTGTGCAGTCAAGCCTTACTTGGTCTCCACAACGCTGTAATTAAATAACAATGAAAAAATATATTTGTTAAAAGGTTCTCTGAGATAATGAAAGTTCATTGGAGAAGATCCCTGATCGATCAATATTTGAACCCTTCAAAGATAATACACTGGAAATGTTTCAGTTGACGTGAGGGAGTCTTCCAATGACGCTCTGGGGAATGAGGAAGCAGAGGAGAATCCATCCATGTTTGCACGCCAGTGGCCTGGGACCCGGCGCGTCCAACCCTGCTGGAGGGGGAGCAGAGCCAGTCCAGGGTGGGGGAGGAGAAGCGAGGAGGGGCGCCTGTGAGCCCGGTGCCTGCCCTGAAATCAGCTCCTCCCGGATCCAGTTCACAGATTTCACACAACAGTCTGGAGTTGTTGAGGTTGAAGGACTGTCTGCTTCTTTCGGCTTAATACTTCACTGCGGAAATGATCACAGGACGACTTCTCCTTGCACGTGGACACAGCGCCCGGGGGAGGGGGGCCCCGTCTCAGGAAGAAGAGACCTCCAAGGACCAGGGTCATCCGTTGTCCCAGCCTTGAGGCTCCAGGCTCTGGGAAGCCTGAAGAGGAAGCTCAGTGTCTCCAAGAAAGGAAACGCTGGGAGGAAGAGGCCAGATTTAGAAACCAAGGAAAGTGGACCTTGGCTGGAGCTGTGGCCGTTCATGGGACTGTGAGGAATTTAAAAATAGCCCTTGACCCTGTGACATGGCACAAGCACAAACGGGAGGTGATCCTGTGTGGAGTGTCCACACCTGGGCATAATATAAGGGCCCCGGGTACATAGGAGGCTCCACACCTGCTCACTCCCTCTCCACCTGCTCCTCTACCTGCTCCACTCTCAACCGCCAGAACCATGGGCTGCTGTGGCTGTTCTGGAAGCTGTGGCTCCGGCTGTGGGGGCTGTGGGGGCTGTGGCTCTGGCTGTGGGGGCTGCGGCTCCGGCTGTGGGGGCTGCGGCTCCAGCTGCTGTGTGCCCGTCTGCTGCTGCAAGCCCGTGTGCTGCTGTGTGCCGGCCTGTTCCTGCTCCAGCGGTGGCAAAGGGGGCTGTGGTTCTTGTGGGGGCTCCAAGGGGGGCTGTGGCTCTTGTGGCTGCTGCCAGTCCAGCTGCTGCCAGCCCGTGTGCTGCTGTGTGCCAGCCTGTTCCTGCTCCGGCTGTGGCAAAGGGGGCTGTGGCAAAGGGTGCTGTGGCTCCTGTGGGGGCTCCAAGGGGGGCTGTGGTTCCTGTGGGGGCTGTAGCTCCTGTGGGGGCTCCAAGGGGGGCTGTGGCTGCTGTCAGTCCAGCTGTTGCCAACCCTGCTGCTGCCAGTCCAGCTGCTGCAAACCCTGCTGCTGTCAATCCAGCTGCTGCAAGCCCTGCTGCTGCCAGTCCAGCTGCTGTGGCCCCGTTTGCTGCCAGTGCAAGATCTGAGGCTGTGAACGTGGCCTTGTGGAATCCTTCTGATCCAGTCTTCCCGAGCTGCGAAAGTCCTTCATGCCCCCCACCACACCCGAGGGCCCATTTCCCGCAAGGAATGAAACTGTATTCGGCCGCCTGCTCCCAGGAGAGGCCTCACTGCTGTCCGCTGCCTCCTAACAATTCTTCCCCCTGGTCAGCTATGTGTAAATCGCCCCCTCACACCCTTCTTCAGGGCTGAGCTCCTGACCCTCTGCAGTCCTTCATTTTCAGGCCAGGCGGGTCTGAGCATGGGTGATTCTCCCGGGGCCTGGAGCGTGAAGGGCCGTCCTAAGGGTGGCTTTCATGTCAAACAGTCTGCTCGGTCATAATTGAATGTTGATGCCAATAAAACATTGAAACCACACACTGACTATGATGTCTGTCTCACTGATTTCTGTTGTTCACCGAGTGTGTTTCTTCCATCCTGCTCTTGTTATATTTGTTCTGATGGGACTGGGATGATGTGGCAGAAGGTGCTGGAATGGGGCGTTGAATGGGATTAGTGGCCATTTAAATAGTCTATTAAAAATGCACAGACCTGAAAACAGCATTAGAAACTATCCAGAACAATTCACAGCGAGAAAGGACAATAAATTATCGGAAAATAGAATCAGTGACCTGCCGATCCTTCTGTCTGTCTGACACACTGGCACTTGGCTTCAGCAAAGCAAAGACAGAGAAGAATGCACGCGAAGGAATGGCCCTAATTGCTCAAAACCCCCTGAAAGTTGTAAATCCACAGTTAAAATAGATTCAGTGAAGTTTAACTTGTAAAAACATAAAGGAAAACACATGAAACCAGCCCATAGTTAAATTTCTCAAAACTCGTGATCAGGAGAAAATCATTAAAGCAGCTGGAGAATGAATAAATCCACAGAGGTGAGGGAAAGCATAAGGCAACAGCAAATGTCCTGTAACAGCCACGCAGGAAACAAGAAGACAGCATCTTTAAACACTAGAGTATATTTTTAAAAAATCCCTGCCCACCTCGAATATTCTACCCAGCAATGATGACTTTCAAACTGAGGCGGAAGGATCGCCGGAGTCCAGCAGGTTGAGGCTGCGGTGGCCGGCAGCAGCCACTGCACTATAGTCTGGATGACAGAGTGAGACTCCAACTCAACAACAACAACAAAATAATAATAATCTGCTGCAGAAAACAATAACAATGCAGTGATTGGTTTATAATATTTGATTGTAAAATATGTAAGAATGGGATAAAGGCTAGAAAGGAACCATGGAAGCGAATGTGTGCAAATGTATTCAACTACATGTGGAGTGATGTAACAATATTTGAAAGTGGATGGAGCTTAATTAAAGATGCATACATTGGAAATCTCAACCATGAATTTTTTTCCTGCAAAATCTAATTGAAACTTCAGCTTCTACCAAGAGAGAGACAGGGACCAGTTTCACATTCAAAAATAAATCAGTGTAATCTACTATGTTAATAACCGCCAAAGGAAACTCATATGTTCATGTTAATATATGCAGGAAAAATCCACTCTTGAAATCTTAGCAAATCAGGAGTAGAAAAACATTTCCTCAAGCTGGTTAACGTCCTCCTGGAGAAGACTCCATCCAAGATCATCACGAATCGTGTGAGACCGTTTGATTTCACATTAAGATCAGCAACACGAGAAGGATGTCAGGTCTAACCATTCCTGTTCAACACTGCACTTAAGGTCCTACCAGCATAGTGAGGCACAGAGATAAGAGGCATGCAGATCAGAAAGGGGAAAGCAAAACTGTCTTAATAGCAGACATGATATTACCTGCAAAAATCCTAAGGTGTCTATTTAAAGCTATTAGTAAAAACATTTTTGCGAGATTAGAGAACACAAAGCCAATATACAAGGAAAAAAGCGATTTCCATTTTTTTGAGTCAGAATCTCATGCTTTTTCCCAGGCTGAGGGCAATGGCACACTCACAGCCATTGTGGCTT
>NW_007224548.1:0-723 GCF_000164805.1 Carlito syrichta | reverse complement strand
AGCTGGTTAACGTCCTCCTGGAGAAGACTCCATCCAAGATCATCACGAATCGTGTGAGACCATTTGATTTCACATTAAGATCAGCAACACGAGAAGGATGTCAGGTCTAACCATTCCTGTTCAACACCGCACTTAAGGTCCTACCAGCATAGTGAGGCACAGAGATAAGAGGCATGCAGATCAGAAAGGGGAAAGCAAAACTGTCTTAATAGCAGACATGATATTACCTGCAAAAATCCTAAGGTGTCTATTTAAAGCTATTAGTAAAAACATTTTTGCGAGATTAGAGAACACAAAGCCAATATACAAGGAAAAAAGCGATTTCCATTTTTTTGAGTCAGAATCTCACGCTTTTTCCCAGGCTGAGGGCAATGGCACACTCACAGCCATTGTGGCTTTGACCTGCTGGGCTCAGGTGATCCTTCTCCCTCAACTTCCAAGTAGTTGAAACTACAGGTGCAAGCCACCATGCCCAGCTAAGTTTTTAAAATTTCTTGTAGAGATGAGATCTCACCAAGTTGCCCAGGCGGTCTCTAACACTTGGGTTCAGGCAATCCTCTATGCTCTGCCTCTCAAAGGGCTGGGATGTCAGGCATGCGCCACTACTCCTGGCTGCTATGTCTACAAGCTAAGAAGGACTCTGGAAAATAAAATCTAAAGAATACAAATGATTATAAATAATATTAACAAAGCATGTGCATGACATGTATATTAAGAACTTCA
>NW_007224547.1:0-6446 GCF_000164805.1 Carlito syrichta | reverse complement strand
TCACTACTTGTGTTCTACATTGAATTGTATCCAGGCCAGCGTAGTGAGAAACAGGTAAAAGGCATGCACTTCGGAGAGGAGAAAGCAAAACTGTCTCAATGGCAGATGTAATACTATCTGTGGAGAATCCCAAGTTGTCTATTAAACAAACGATTATTAGAACAAACAATTCAGCAAGACTAGAGAATACAAAACCTATATACATGAAGAAACGCTATTTTTTTTTTTTTTAGTCAGACCCTCTTCTGTTGCCCAGGCTAGAGTGCAGGATCACACTCACAGCCACTGTAGCCTTAAACTGCTGGGCTCAGGTAATCTTTCTGCCTCAGCTTCCCAAACAGCTGAAACTACAGGTGCATGCCACCATCCTGGCTATTTTTTGACTTATTGTAGAGACAAGGACTCACAAAGTTGCCCAGGCTGGTGTTGAACTCTTGGGCTCAGACATCCTCTCACGTCTGCCTCTCAAAGTGCTGGGATTACAGGCTTGAGCCACTGCGGCCACCTGCTATTTGGACATATTGAGAATGAATTTTGGAAAATAAAATTCTAAAAACTATAAAATACTTAGAAATAATATTAACAAAGTATGTGCAAGACATGTATATCAAGACATGTATATTAATACATTGGTAAGAGAACTTAAAAGACCTGAGTGCATGGAGAGATTTAACATGTTCCAGCAGTGGAGAGTTCAGAGTTGTTACAATGTCGTTTCGCCACCAATGGACCTACAATGCAACACGATGCTATCAAAGCATAAATGGATGTTTTGGCTGAGGTTGACAAGTTGATTCCAAAGTGTTCAAGGAATTGGAAACACTGAAACCATCTTAAAAGAGAAAACTGCGATTGAAGGTCTCATCCCACCCGACTTCCAAACTCCCTGGAATGTTCCAGTGAATAGATGCTGTCTTGGCACTAGCAAGGGGTGTGTAGACCTGTGGAAAAGAACGTAGAGACAGACTCACCAGATATTCAGTGAATTTCCTTTTAGGATTTCAATGGGATAAGGAAGGCAGCTTCATCAAATACTGCTAATACAATTGGACAAATGAATGAAGAATAAATCTCAACTCCCCCCTCACTCTGCATGCAAAACTTGAGCGAGTTCCATTAAAGGATTGAGCATCCATACCAAAGTTCTTCTATTCTGGAATTAATGCTAGGAGATTTTTCAGAAAATTCACAAAAACAGGATTAACCATCAAAGATAAAAGTGTTAGCTTGGACTCCAGAATCAAAAACTTTCTCTACTCAAAGGAAGTTTATTTAATGATAAGGCAGACCAAAAGCTGGAAAAATTGATAAATAATATAGACAGAATTGATAGAGATATAGATAACGTGGATATTGATGAAATAGATGATATGGGTTTTGAAAACATGGATATAGGTAGAGATGACATAGATATGGGGGTGTATGGCAAAGCACTTTATACAGCTAGAATTTAGGAATCTCTCCAACAAATTCATAGCAAACAAAAACCAAATAAGTTAAATAGCCAAGTCATTTGACAAAAATTAAATAAGAAAGATATATCGATGCCTCCGAACAAATGGAAAGTGTTTCCCACACATTAGTCATTAGAGAAACGCAAGTCAAAATCAACATGAGATGAGATTACACACCCACACGAAAGCTCAAATCTCCGGAGCTGACACGGCCATGTGAACAAAGGCATGGAGCCAGGTCACTCCCGGGCATCACTGGGAGGGTCGACTGGAGAGAACCACTTTGGAAACGAGTTTCTTATAACGTTAAACATCCGCTAGCCTACTGTCTAGAGGATTTAAGCCGAAAATACTTACCAAAAGAAATTAAACAAATTCACAAAAGTACTTGTACGAGAATGTTCATAGGCGTCTTCTCTCCATAACCCCAAACTGAGAACAATTCAAAAGTCTCTGAAGGGCAAAGAGGGGGACACAGTGGAGATGGTTCCACTTGGGACATGCTACCCCAGCGACTAGAGAAAGATGAGAAGCAGATCACTGAAGCCCAGAATAACGTGTTGAGAAAGAAATCAGAGTAAATGTTGCCTGATGTCATTTACATGAAATTCAAACCCAGACACGAAGAGTCAGAAGGACAAGTGCTTGTAGGATGGGTCGGGCTGGGTGGCAGAGAACGAGACCCTTTGGGGTGGTGAGGGGGGTGGTCATGGTCAGGTGATGGTCACATGGGCCACGTTAACCAGCCTCGTGGACTTGCACACTCGAAATATAGGTGTTTCGCCGGAGGTGACTTTGACCCCATAAATTTTTACCCCATAAGAATATGTTATGGGCCGGGCGGGGTGGCTCAAGCTTGTCATCCCAGCACTTTGGGAAGCTGAGGCGAAGGATTGCCTGAGGGTTTGAGACCAGCCTGGGCAACGTGGTCTCTATAGTACATCCAAAAATTAGCCGGACATGGGAGCGAATGCCTGTAGTTCCGGTACTTGGAAGGCTGCTGCAGAAGCATTGCCTGAGCCCAGTATGTCAATGCTGGGGAGGCCACAAGTGAGTCACTGGTACCACTGCACTCCAGCCTGGGCGACAGAGTGGGTATCTGATTCAAAAATATATATATATATATATGTTACGAGGGATGGTTGGAAGCCCAAACTTCACCTGCATGCAGCCTACTTGTGCAGTCAAGCCTTACTTGGGCTCCACAACGCTGTAATTAAATAACAATGAAAAAATATATTTGTTAAAAGGTTCTCTGAGATAATGAAAGTTCATTGGAGAAGATCCCTGATCGATCAATATTTGAACCCTTCAAAGATAATACACTGGAAATGTTTCAGTTGACGTGAGGGAGTCTTCCAATGACGCTCTGGGGAATGAGGAAGCAGAGGAGAATCCATCCCTGTTTGCACGCCAGTGGCCTGGGACCCGGCGCGTCCAACCCTGCTGGAGGGGGAGCAGAGCCAGTCCAGGGTGGGGGAGGAGAAGCGAGGAGGGGCGCCTGTGAGCCCGGTGCCTGCCCTGAAATCAGCTCCTCCCGGATCCAGTTCACAGATTTCACACAACAGTCTGGAGTTGTTGAGGTTGAAGGACTGTCTGCTTCTTTCGGCTTAATACTTCACTGCGGAAATGATCACAGGACGACTTCTCCTTGCACGTGGACACAGCGCCCAGGGGAGGGGGGCCCCGTCTCAGGAAGAAGAGACCTCCAAGGACCAGGGTCATCCGTTGTCCCAGCCTTGAGGCTCCAGGCTCTGGGAAGCCTGAAGAGGAAGCTCAGTGTCTCCAAGAAAGGAAACGCTGGGAGGAAGAGGCCAGATTTAGAAACCAAGGAAAGTGGACCTTGGCTGGAGCTGTGGCCGTTCATGGGACTGTGAGGAATTTAAAAATAGCCCTTGACCCTGTGACATGGCACAAGCACAAACGGGAGGTGATCCTGTGTGGAGTGTCCACACCTGGGCATAATATAAGGGCCCCGGGTACATAGGAGGCTCCACACCTGCTCACTCCCTCTCCACCTGCTCCTCTACCTGCTCCACTCTCAACCGCCAGAACCATGGGCTGCTGTGGCTGTTCTGGAAGCTGTGGCTCCGGCTGTGGGGGCTGTGGGGGCTGTGGCTCTGGCTGTGGGGGCTGCGGCTCCGGCTGTGGGGGCTGCGGCTCCAGCTGCTGTGTGCCCGTCTGCTGCTGCAAGCCCGTGTGCTGCTGTGTGCCGGCCTGTTCCTGCTCCAGCGGTGGCAAAGGGGGCTGTGGTTCTTGTGGGGGCTCCAAGGGGGGCTGTGGCTCTTGTGGCTGCTGCCAGTCCAGCTGCTGCCAGCCCGTGTGCTGCTGTGTGCCAGCCTGTTCCTGCTCCGGCTGTGGCAAAGGGGGCTGTGGCAAAGGGTGCTGTGGCTCCTGTGGGGGCTCCAAGGGGGGCTGTGGTTCCTGTGGGGGCTGTAGCTCCTGTGGGGGCTCCAAGGGGGGCTGTGGCTGCTGTCAGTCCAGCTGTTGCCAACCCTGCTGCTGCCAGTCCAGCTGCTGCAAACCCTGCTGCTGTCAATCCAGCTGCTGCAAGCCCTGCTGCTGCCAGTCCAGCTGCTGTGGCCCCGTTTGCTGCCAGTGCAAGATCTGAGGCTGTGAACGTGGCCTTGTGGAATCCTTCTGATCCAGTCTTCCCGAGCTGCGAAAGTCCTTCATGCCCCCCACCACACCCGAGGGCCCATTTCCCGCAAGGAATGAAACTGTATTCGGCCGCCTGCTCCCAGGAGAGGCCTCACTGCTGTCCGCTGCCTCCTAACAATTCTTCCCCCTGGTCAGCTATGTGTAAATCGCCCCCTCACACCCTTCTTCAGGGCTGAGCTCCTGACCCTCTGCAGTCCTTCATTTTCAGGCCAGGCGGGTCTGAGCATGGGTGATTCTCCCGGGGCCTGGAGCGTGAAGGGCCGTCCTAAGGGTGGCTTTCATGTCAAACAGTCTGCTCGGTCATAATTGAATGTTGATGCCAATAAAACATTGAAACCACACACTGACTATGATGTCTGTCTCACTGATTTCTGTTGTTCACCGAGTGTGTTTCTTCCATCCTGCTCTTGTTATATTTGTTCTGATGGGACTGGGATGATGTGGCAGAAGGTGCTGGAATGGGGCGTTGAATGGGATTAGTGGCCATTTAAATAGTCTATTAAAAATGCACAGACCTGAAAACAGCATTAGAAACTATCCAGAACAATTCACAGCGAGAAAGGACAATAAATTATCGGAAAATAGAATCAGTGACCTGCCGATCCTTCTGTCTGTCTGACACACTGGCACTTGGCTTCAGCAAAGCAAAGACAGAGAAGAATGCACGCGAAGGAATGGCCCTAATTGCTCAAAACCCCCTGAAAGTTGTAAATCCACAGTTAAAATAGATTCAGTGAAGTTTAACTTGTAAAAACATAAAGGAAAACACATGAAACCAGCCCATAGTTAAATTTCTCAAAACTCGTGATCAGGAGAAAATCATTAAAGCAGCTGGAGAATGAATAAATCCACAGAGGTGAGGGAAAGCATAAGGCAACAGCAAATGTCCTGTAACAGCCACGCAGGAAACAAGAAGACAGCATCTTTAAACACTAGAGTATATTTTTAAAAAATCCCTGCCCACCTCGAATATTCTACCCAGCAATGATGACTTTCAAACTGAGGCGGAAGGATCGCCGGAGTCCAGCAGGTTGAGGCTGCGGTGGCCGGCAGCAGCCACTGCACTATAGTCTGGATGACAGAGTGAGACTCCAACTCAACAACAACAACAAAATAATAATAATCTGCTGCAGAAAACAATAACAATGCAGTGATTGGTTTATAATATTTGATTGTAAAATATGTAAGAATGGGATAAAGGCTAGAAAGGAACCATGGAAGCGAATGTGTGCAAATGTATTCAACTACATGTGGAGTGATGTAACAATATTTGAAAGTGGATGGAGCTTAATTAAAGATGCATACATTGGAAATCTCAACCATGAATTTTTTTCCTGCAAAATCTAATTGAAACTTCAGCTTCTACCAAGAGAGAGACAGGGACCAGTTTCACATTCAAAAATAAATCAGTGTAATCTACTATGTTAATAACCGCCAAAGGAAACTCATATGTTCATGTTAATATATGCAGGAAAAATCCACTCTTGAAATCTTAGCAAATCAGGAGTAGAAAAACATTTCCTCAAGCTGGTTAACGTCCTCCTGGAGAAGACTCCATCCAAGATCATCACGAATCGTGTGAGACCGTTTGATTTCACATTAAGATCAGCAACACGAGAAGGATGTCAGGTCTAAACCATTCCTGTTCAACACTGCACTTAAGGTCCTACCAGCATAGTGAGGCACAGAGATAAGAGGCATGCAGATCAGAAAGGGGAAAGCAAAACTGTCTTAATAGCAGACATGATATTACCTGCAAAAAATCCTAAGGTGTCTATTTAAAGCTATTAGTAAAAACATTTTTGCGAGATTAGAGAACACAAAGCCAATATACAAGGAAAAAAGCGATTTCCATTTTTTTGAGTCAGAATCTCACGCTTTTTCCCAGGCTGAGGGCAATGGCACACTCACAGCCATTGTGGCTTTGACCTGCTGGGCTCAGGTGATCCTTCTCCCTCAACTTCCAAGTAGTTGAAACTACAGGTGCAAGCCACCATGCCCAGCTAAGTTTTTAAAATTTCTTGTAGAGATGAGATCTCACCAAGTTGCCCAGGCGGTCTCTAACACTTGGGTTCAGGCAATCCTCTATGCTCTGCCTCTCAAAGGGCTGGGATGTCAGGCATGCGCCACTACTCCTGGCTGCTATGTCTACAAGCTAAGAAGGAACTCTGGAAAATAAAATCTAAAGAATACAAAATGATTAGAAATAATATTAACAAAGCATGTGCATGACATGTATATTAAGAACTTCAATACATCGGTGAGAGAAACTTTAAAACTCCCGAATAAATGGAGAGATCCATCATGTTTCCACAGTGGAGAGCTCAGTGC
>NW_007224546.1:0-734 GCF_000164805.1 Carlito syrichta | reverse complement strand
AGCTGCTTGCAAGGCTGAGGCAGATGGATCGCCGGAGCTCATCGAGTCGAGGCTGCGGTGGCTGTGAGCGTGCCCCTGCACTCCAGGCTGCGTGACAGAGTGAGACTCCAACTTTAAAATAAAGAAAAATAAAATAAAGTTATCGAAAAAAGAAATAGAATAGATGACACAGGCATGGACATAGATATAAATAGAGATGACCTAGATCTAGATATGGATGGACTAGATGATCTAGCTATGAGTAGTACAGATACAGATGATAGAGATACGATAGATGACATAGATAGACATGGTGACACAGATGTAGGTGGATGGCATAGATAAAGAGAGAGATGACATAGGTTTAGATGACGTAGCTAAAGTATAGATGGTCTAGAAGACAGAACTGTAGATATACATGGCATAGACACAGATCACACAGATATTGATACATCGCTATAGATGACAGATATAGACATGGATGACATAGATATAGACATAGATGGCTTGCATATAGATGACAGACATAGATAAGGACGACTGATGCAGACATTGATAAAGATGACATAGGTATAGGGATACATGACATAGAGACGATAAAGATATGGATGACAGGTATATACACAAGCTGTCTTAGATATGGGTGAGATAAGTATAGATGACAGATATAGACGTGGGTGACAGAGATATTGACATGCCTGGCAAAACTCTGTTTACAGCCAGAATAGGTGAAGAGTAGGTGAAGATCTCCAGCC
>NW_007224545.1:0-739 GCF_000164805.1 Carlito syrichta | reverse complement strand
TGCAGCCAGTCCAGCTGCTGTAAACCCTGTTGCTGTCAGTCCAGCTGCTGCCAGTCCAGCAGAGGGGGCTGTGGCGGCTCTGGGGGCTGCAAGGGAGGCTGTGGTTCCTGTGGGGGCTGTGGCTCCTGTGGCTCCTGCCAGTCCAGCTGCTGCAAGCCTGTGTGCTGCTGTGTGCCAGCCTGTTCCTGTTCCAACTGTGGCTCCAGTGGGGGCTGCAACGGGGGCTGTGGCTGCTGCCAGTCCAGCAAAGGGGGCTGTGGCTGCTCTGGGGGATCCAAGGGGGACTGTGGATCCTCTGGCTGCTGCCAGTCTAGCTGTTGCAAACCCTGCTGCTGTCAGTCCATCTGCTCCCAGTCCAGCTGTTGCAAGCCTGGCTGCTGCCAGTCCAGCTGCTGTGTCCCCGTTTGCTGCCAGTGCAAGATCTGAGGCTCTGAACTCTGGCCCTGAGGAGTTCGACTGATCCAGTCTTCCCAAGCCGTGACCTGTCCACCATGGAGCCACACACACCTGAGGGCCCATTTCCCCAGATAGAATGAAGCCAGATTCATCTGCCTGCTACCGGGAGAAGCCACGCTACTGTCCACTGCCTCCTAACAATTCTCTCCCATATTCTTCTGTGTCTGAATCGTCCCTCACACCCTTCCTTGCTCTTGCTGGGATGCAGGGCTGAGCTTCTGACCCAAGGAGGGTCTCATCTTGACAGTCCTCTTGGGCCTGGAGGGCGGAGGGAGGCCCGAGG
>NW_007224544.1:0-429 GCF_000164805.1 Carlito syrichta | reverse complement strand
CTGATCCAGTCTTCCCAAGCCGTGACCTGTCCACCATGGAGCCACACACACCTGAGGGCCCATTTCCCCAGATAGAATGAAGCCAGATTCATCTGCCTGCTACCGGGAGAAGCCACGCTACTGTCCACTGCCTCCTAACAATTCTCTCCCATATTCTTCTGTGTCTGAATCGTCCCTCACACCCTTCCTTGCTCTTGCTGGGATGCAGGGCTGAGCTTCTGACCCAAGGAGGGTCTCATCTTGACAGTCCTCTTGGGCCTGGAGGGCGGAGGGAGGCCCGAGGTGTGGCTTTGTGTGTTGAACACCCTGCTTGGTCTTAATTGAATGTTGATGCCAATAAAACCTAGAATCCACGAACTGACACCCACATCTCACTGACTTTGTGGTTCACTGACTGTGTCTGCTGTTCTGCTGCTCTTGTCTTATTTG
>NW_007224543.1:0-657 GCF_000164805.1 Carlito syrichta | reverse complement strand
TGCAAGCCTGGCTGCTGACAGTCCAGCTGCTGTGTCCCCGTTAGCTGCCAGTGCAAGATCTGAGGCTCTGAACTCTGGCCCTGAGGAGTTCGACTGATCCAGTCTTCCCCAAGCCGTGACCTGTCCACCATGGAGCCACACACACCTGAGGGCCCATTTCCCCAGATAGAATGAAGCCAGATTCATCTGCCTGCTACCGGGAGAAGCCACGCTACTGTCCACTGCCTCCTAACAATTCTCTCCCATATTCTTCTGTGTCTGAATCGTCCCTCACACCCTTCCTTGCTCTTGCTGGGATGCAGGGCTGAGCTTCTGACCCAAGGAGGGTCTCATCTTGACAGTCCTCTTGGGCCTGGAGGGCGGAGGGAGGCCCGAGGTGTGGCTTTGTGTGTTGAACACCCTGCTTGGTCTTAATTGAATGTTGATGCCAATAAAACCTAGAATCCACGAACTGACACCCACATCTCACTGACTTTGTGGTTCACTGACTGTGTCTGCTGTTCTGCTGCTCTTGTCTTATTTGGTCTGATGGGACTTGGGTGATGTGGCGGAAGGTGCTGGAATGGGGCATTGGATGGTATTCACGACAGTTTAAATATTCCTCTAAGAAATACGTGAGCCTGAAGACAGCTTTAGAAACCATCCAGAATATTTCAC
>NW_007224542.1:0-494 GCF_000164805.1 Carlito syrichta | reverse complement strand
AAAAAGCAATAAATAAGACATTTAGAATGCTCCTTCCAACTGCAGTAGGACTCCCAAACAACTGTCCAAGGTAAATATTAGCTCAGAATCACCCAAAGAACCACAACTAAGCACGAGGTCAGGGCTCTGGAGGATCCTCTCACATAGCCACAAGAAACCACCTTCACACAGTCTCAGGGTAAGCCACAACCTGCTTCAAGGGGGTGGACTTGACAGCCCCACTCATCTTAGTGTTCACTCTGAACTTACTTGGTCTTGGGGTGGCATTCTGCTTGCTGACTCGCTTTACAGGAGATTTCTTGCATCTGCAATTGAGGATCTGTAATCTGATGTCACGTCCTTCATGAGGTCAGGCTCCTCTGTTGCTGGGGAACCGGGGCACCAGGTTGCTATCTTCCTTGATGGGACACTCAAAGATGGCTCTTAGCTCCTGAAGGAAACATTCTTGGCTGCTTCTTAAGGCTTTATAACATGTAATGTACATTTAAAGAGAC
>NW_007224541.1:0-821 GCF_000164805.1 Carlito syrichta | reverse complement strand
GGATTATAGGCTGAGCCACCGAGCCCAGTTAAATTCTGTTTTTTTGATGGGTCCTTCTTTGTAAGGGCAGTAGCCCCATCTTCTAATACAGTCACTTTGTAGGTTAAGAATTCAATACATGCATTCAGGGAGGACACTAACATTCAGATCATTCATAGCAAGCACCTATTAAGTACCAGAAACTGTTCTAAGCAGTGGAGATATTGCAATAAACAACATGAACAAGGCTCCCTGCCCACAGAGAGTTTATATTCTAGTGGAGGGAAACACACTATAAACAAAAAGGAATAAATAAGTGGTTTATACATCATGTTAGAAGGTAATCTGCCACAAAAAATGAGAAAATAGAGCACAGTAAGGAAAATTGGGATTGTGAGCCTGGGGGTGGCTTGAGACCAGGAAGCCAGGAAGGTAACATTTAGGCAAAACTCAGGGAGACAAAGCAGAGGCAATGTGGGGATGCTTCCCATGTCTGACTCCCACAGCTGTTCACAGCTCGGAGCAATGTGCTTGGGATCTGACTGTCCTGGATTAGAGTCCTGGTACCTTGAGCAAGAAACTACCAGCCAGAGCCTCCATTTTCTCCTGATCTCCTGAGTTCCCCAGGGCTGTAGTGAAATGATGGACCCAATGGTGCTTTGTAGTTGGACAGGCAGGGCCCAGAGGTAAAGGGGTTCTCTCTGGCATCCCTTCCCAGCTCCCTCCCTTCCCCAGCAGTCTGAACGCAAAAAGTAACTACTACTATAGTTTTTAGCAGTGGGCTCCCTGTGGCTGAGAAGGCAGTAGGAGAGTTGCTGACAGTGTTTTGTTCAGGGGAGGGG
>NW_007224540.1:0-719 GCF_000164805.1 Carlito syrichta | reverse complement strand
AAACTCAGGGAGACAAAGCAGAGGCAATGTGGGGATGCTTCCCATGTCTGACTCCACAGCTGTTCACAGCTCGGAGCAATGTGCTTGGGATCTGACTGTCCTGGATTAGAGTCCTGGTACCTTGAGCAAGAAACTACCAGCCAGAGCCTCCATTTTCTCTGATCTCCTGAGTTCCCCAGGGCTGTAGTGAAATGATGGACCCAATGGTGCTTTGTAGTTGGACAGGCAGGGCCCAGAGGTAAAGGGGTTCTCTCTGGCATCCCTTCCCAGCTCCCTCCCTTCCCCAGCAGTCTGAACGCAAAAAGTAACTACTACTATAGTTTTTAGCAGTGGGCTCCCTGTGGCTGAGAAGGCAGTAGGAGAGTTGCTGACAGTGTTTTGTTCAGGGGAGGGGAGAAGCTTCTCTCAGCTCCAGTAAGGATGAAACTGGGCCATGGACTGGGCCTGTGGCATTGTGGCTGTTGCCTCTGCCATGCACCACTGGGCATGAATCCACAGTGTAGCAGACCTGGAAGGAAGCCCCGTTGGGAAAGATGGGGCTGCTGAAACCCAGGAATGGTGAGGCACTGCCCCAAGGGCACATAGTAAGTAAGTTGAAAACACACCTGGCACTGAAGGATAGACCTCCTGCCTCCCAAGTGGGTCATAGTGGAGCCAGGATGCTGTTTTGAGTTGGGTGAATTTATTAATAGTTATGGCCCCTGGTTTGGGCCTTTTTT
>NW_007224539.1:0-763 GCF_000164805.1 Carlito syrichta | reverse complement strand
GGGGAGAAGCTTCTCTCAGCTCCAGTAAGGATGAAACTGGGCCATGGACTGGGCTGTGGCATGTGGCTGTTGCCTCTGCCATGCACACTGGGCATGAATCCACAGTGTAGCAGACCTGGAAGGAAGCCCCGTTGGGAAAGATGGGGCTGCTGAAACCCAGGAATGGTGAGGCACTGCCCCCAAGGGCACATAGTAAGTAAGTTGAAAACACACCTGGCACTGAAGGATAGACCTCCTGCCTCCCAAGTGGGTCATAGTGGAGCCAGGATGCTGTTTTGAGTTGGGTGAATTTATTAATAGTTATGGCCCCTGGTTTGGGCCTTTTTTCTTACTGAGGCTTCCCTTCTCAAGATTCTGGAGCCCACTGCTAAAACCTGTAACAGTAGGTACATTTTGTTCTTCCTAGAGCTATCCATTTGTTGTCTCACAGAATCTCTCAATAACCCTGTGAGTTATTATTATTGCCCCTACTTTCGTTGATGAGGAAAGTGAGGCACAGAGAGGTTAAGTGAGTTGTCCGAGGCCACACATAGGAAGTGGAGGAGTTGGCCAATTTTGGCTGTTTTGCTCATGAGTCTTTGTATTTAGCCACTAGGTTATCCAGGCATGAGATGAGTGTGTACGTGTGTGTGAGTGTGGCTGAATGTGTGTGTTGGGAGAGGTTCACAGCTAACTCACAATTGCCCTTTCATGTTCTGCACAGAAGCTGCTTGGAGGGACAGGAAACATATCTAAGAGATCTCACTGCCAGGGTCCTGTGAGG
>NW_007224538.1:0-440 GCF_000164805.1 Carlito syrichta | reverse complement strand
CGCCTGTGCATTCTCGCCCCTCAGCCTTCCCATCCTGCCTTCTCTCCGTTGCTTATGGACCAGTCTTTAAAATCGAACTCAAATCCTTCTTGTCTCATCCATTTAGAATGACCTGTGATATATTCACTGCAAATACCACTTTGTTAGCACTTAATTACGCTCATTTTTTTGAAACCAGGGTCTCGCTCTATCCCAGGCTGGAGTGCAGTGGCACAATCACAGCTCACCACAGACTCCAATTTCTGGGCTTAAGCAATTCTCCTGCATCAGCCTCCCAAGTAGCTGGTTATTACAGGCTCACATCATCATACCTGGCTAACTTCTTAAATTTTTTGTAGAGACAAGGTCTTGCTATGTTGCCCAGGCTGGTCTCAAACTCTTGACTTCAAGTAATCCTCCTGCCTCAGCCTCCCAAAGTGCTGGGATTACAGGCATGAGCC
>NW_007224537.1:0-1839 GCF_000164805.1 Carlito syrichta | reverse complement strand
GTGTGTGTGTGTGTGTGTGTGTGTGTGTGTGTGTGTGTGTGTGTGAAGAGAGAGAGAGAGTCTTTCAACATGTTTGCCTATTTCATGATGGGTGATTTACAAACACACCTGCTCACACCGCACTGAGTATTCAGTAGTTGTGGACCCCAAACTACATGTCTCCACCCTTCCTATTCACCCAATCTCACCTTGACCAACATTTTTTTGTTTCCCCAGATGAGAAAAGTCCTCAAAGGGAAACGTTTACTAATGTGGAAAAGGTGAAACAAAAAACAGCAGAAACACTGAAAGGCACCGAAATTGATGAGTTCAAAAACTGTTTTGAGCAGTGGAAAAAGCGTCTCTGTAAGTATTTTGTAACAAATACAGAGTAATTTGAAGGTGATTGAAGTTTAAACATGTAAGAATAAATAGACAATTTTTTATAAATAAATTCTAGGTTTTTATGGGTCCCCCCGGTACGGGCTATAAATTCAATACACAAAATGCAAATGAATATCTATATAATAACAATTGGAAAATGAAACCACAACATTGTACACACAGCATGATCCAAACTTCAAGACATGATAACTAGATAGATAATATATAGCAAATAGCTACAAGGATGATAGATAATAGATTAGATAGACAGAAGAATGATATTATAGGACGGGGGAAAAGACCACAGAAATGCACATGAACTTGCCCCCCATGAGCAAAGCTACTTCATTCTAGTTTTTGTTATCATAATAAATGGCATCTCTATCTACCCAGTTACTCAAGTCAGAAATCTGGAAGTCATTCTTAACTCTACCTCCCCTGCAAGTATCTCATCCAAACAACAACCAATTCTGCTAAATCTTCCATCCAAGACAGCTTTAATTTGTCCACTTCTCTCCCTCTGAGTTGTAATCACCCTAGTCTAAGCTGCTACCATTTCTCACTGGGAACGCCTCCTAAATCCTTCCCCCAAATCCAACACATTTCCACAGAACAATCACAGTGGATCTTTTAAAAAAATAAAATGGACAATGTCTCCTTCTGCTTAACACCCTTCAAAGGCTTCCAATTGCCTCAACATCTGTGGGTGCTGGGGAAATGCAGTACTGCCCCAAGAGAATGACCAGGACCAACACGTGACTGGCAAAGAGTGATGAAAATTATGGTGACAATAATAAAAAATAATATTTGTTTCTTAACCAAGATGTACTGAGCACTGTGTATTGGATACCTCTCATGACAGCACCTCGCTTCAGCTGCACCTGAGGCAGAGAGAAAGGGTGGGGCGCCCTAGCTCTCTCCTTCCTCCCCACGCCAATATCCTAGCAGTCCTCCCACTAGCTGAAACCCGCCAGGGGACGGTGGACAAGGACCTATGGAAAACACCACCTGAGGGAGAGTGAAGCTGGAAGGAGGAGGGCCAGTGCATGGACGGTCTCGGGTTGGTCACCACTGTTGGCAATTGGAGCTCAGTCCTGCTGGGATCCTCTTCAAAGCACCCTATCTTGGCATTGTCCACATGAAGGAGGAAGAGGAGAGCACTTGTCATTGTCCATTGGCCAAGGATGGCCTTCTTGTGTGTTAACGTCCTCATACTTTCTGACTGTGTGTGCAAGTGCCAGCAGGTTCTCAAAATATCCCACCCTGAGGAATCCGAGAAGCCCTCAAAAGCAAGCAAGACAAGGTGCAGCGGATGCTAGGTGCCATCAGGTGACACAGGCATGAAGGTAGTTGTCCCAATAAAAGCTGGAGTCCAAGGTGGGTTACAAAGATGGGAAGTAGGACACGAGAGGTGTCCAGTACACAGTGCTCAGTACATCTTTGTTAAGAAACAAATCTTATTTTATCATATTATCA
>NW_007224536.1:0-668 GCF_000164805.1 Carlito syrichta | reverse complement strand
TACCACCACACCCCATTTCCCCAGTACCCTCGGAGCTGCTCATGGTGACCTGTACTTTCTGTCAGTACCAGCTTCATGCAAATCACACACCCAGCAAAGCATTCTAATCCCCTCTCTTGTAGACTTGCAGGGTATCTTACGCTCACTGACTGAATTTGAACTTCCTAGCCTCCAAAATTGGTGGCTAGGGGTGGGAGAAGAATGATATAATAGAACCACTTTCCAGGCTTAAAGAAAGGACTTTTCAAAGGCTCTTCCATGGAGGAGCTGTGGAGTAGAATGCCTCAAAAGAAATGAGGTTCCCTCCATTTACCGGTGGTCCCCAGAGGACAAAGAAGTGGTATTCGACAGTCTCTTGGAAATCTGGAGAGACTGAATGAGAGGCATCAACTCTGTAGCTGCAGAGGCAGACACTAAGGGAGACAGTCACACTCTGAGGAGGGGTATTGGGCACACTAACCACTGGCTGACACACTCCAGAAGCATGTCACACCCTCCTCAATGCCAGGTGTGAAATATGGGAATGAGTGAGTGGACGGACTGTGCCCTCTCCTTCTTACTTCAAGTCTTCATGGCCAACGCTCGACTCACGATGAGGAAGGAGCAAATCGAAAGTGACAATCTAGACTAACAGTGACCAGAAAGCCCAGAATTGCCCAATATATATT
>NW_007224535.1:0-4689 GCF_000164805.1 Carlito syrichta | reverse complement strand
TTCTTTGTGGTTGCACAATACTCTATTGTGTACATGTATCACATTTTCTTTATCCAGTCCATTTTTGATGAACATCAGGGTTGGCTCCATGTGTTTGCTATTGTGAATAGTGCAGCAATAAACATGCATGTGCAAGTGTCTTTTGGTAAAGTGATTTATGTTCCTCTAGGTGTATTTCCAGGAAAGGGATTGCTTGATCATGTGGAATTGTCACACTGCTTTCCACAGAGGTTGAACTAACTTACATTCCCACAAACAGTGTGGAAATGTTCCCTCTTATTGGCAGCTTTCCAGCACCTGTTGTTTTTTGACTCATCAATGACGGTTATCTTTACTGGCGTTGGGTGGTTTCTCGTAGTAGTTTTGATTTGCATTTCTCTGGTTATTGGTAAAGCTGAACATTTTTCATGAGACTGTTGGCTGCTTGTACATCATCTTTTGTGAAGGGTGGTTTCATGTCCGTTGCTCACTTTTTAATGGGGTTATTTGTTTTATTCCTTTCACTTTGAGTTCCTTGTAGATTCTGGTTGTTAGACCTTTATCAGATGCAAAATTTTCAAATATTTTTCCAATTCTGTGGGTTGTCTCTTTATTCTCTTGATGTGCAAAATCCTTTCAGTTTGATGAAGTCTCATCTGCTTATCTTAGCTGTTGCAGCATTTGTTTTTGGACATTTGGTCATGAATTCATTGCCTACTCCAATGTCCACAAAGGTGTCTCCTACATTTTCTTCTAGAATTCCTATAGTTTGAGGTTTTATGTTTAGGTCCTTGATTCATTTTGAGTTGATTTTTGCACATGGTGATAGGTAGGTGTCCAGTTTCATTCTTCTGCATGTGGTCAGCCAGTTTTCCCAGCACCATTTCCTAAATATGGTCTCCTTTCCCCAATGGTTGTCATTGGTGGCTTTGTTGAAGGTGAGTTGGTTGAGAGACTGGATTTTGCTTCCAGAATTTCTGTCCTGTTTCATTGGTCTGTGTGACTGTTCCTGTACCAGTACCATGCCATCTTGGTTACAGTAGCTTTGTAATAAAGTCTAAAGTGATACCTCCTGCTTTTTTCTTTTCTTTTGTTGTGGCTATTCATGCTCTTCTTTCTATGTTTTTAATTTTATTTTACAGATGTGGGGTCCAATTCAGGGTTGAGTATACAAATGGTCATTGTACAGGCAAAGTTTGGGCCTCACTTTGGTCTTGTCACCTGGTTTGAGATCAGGTCCCCTTATTGATGAAGTGTGCCTCCCACCCCCTCCCCACCCCCAGCAGTGTCCAACTACTGCCAATCCCTTTCTTGTAGTATTATGGTAAATGTTCAGGGTCCACTTATGAGTGAGAACATGTGGTACTCAGTTCTTTGTTTCTGTGATAGATCACTGAGTATTACAGACTCTAAATCCATCCAAGTTGCTGCAAAGTACATAATTTCTCCCTTCTTTATGACTGCATGATATTCCATTGTGTATACATTTTTTTAATCCAGTCTAGTTTTGATGGCGAGCATGGTTAGCTCCATGTTATGCTACTGTGAGTAGTGCTGCAATACACATGCTTGTGCAGGTATCTTTGTGTAGAATGATTTGAGTTCCTCTGGGTATATTACCAGAAGGGGGATTGCTGGGTCATATGGGAGGTCAATTTTTAGATATTTAGGAATCACCAGACTGTTTTCCATGGAGGTTGTACTAGTTTACACTCCCACCAACAGTGTAGAAGTGCTCCCTTTTCCCCGCATCTTCTCCAGCACCTGTTGTTTTTTGAGTTTTTGATGATGGCCATCCTGACTAGAATTAGGTGTTATCTCAGTGTAGTTTTGATTTGCATTGCTTTGAGGACTAGAGAGGCTGAGCAATTTTTCATGTGTCTGTTGACTGCTCATATGTCTTCTTTTGAGAAATGTTTGTTCATATCTTTTGCTCACTTTTTAATAGGATTGCTTGTTTTTTTCTTTTCAGCACATTTGAGTTCCTTGTAGATCCTAGATGTTAGGCCTTTTTCAGATATACAGCTGACAAATATTTTTCCCAGTCCGTGAGCTGTCTCCCTACTCTCTTGATGGTTTCTTTAGCTCTGCAGTAGTTTTTCAGTTTGATGAGGTACCACTTGTCTATCTTTTCTCCTATGGCATGGGCATTTGGGGTTTTGATCAGGAATTGGCTATCAGTTCCAATTTCCATAGGGGTGTCTCTTGCATTTTCTAAGGTTCTTATAGTTTGAGGTTTTACGTTTAGGTCTTTGATCCATTTAGAGTTGATTTTTGTGTATGGTAATAGGTAGGGGTCCTGTTTCATTGTTCTGCTTGTGATCAGCCAGTTTTCCCAGCATCAATTGCTAAATAAATTCTCCACTCCCCAGTGGTTGTTAGTGGAGGCTTAGTGAAAAATGAGTTTCACTAAGAAACTTGAGAAATTAAGGTTTTACTTCTAGAATCTCTATCCTGTTCCATTGGTCCATATGCCTGTCCTTGTCCCAAAACCAGGCTGTTTTGATTATTGTAGCCTTATAATAAAGTTTAAAGTCTGGAAGTGTGATACCTTCCACTTTGTTTCTTTTGCTGAGGATTGTTTTGACTTCATGGCCATTTATGATTCCACGTGAATTTTGCTATTGTTGTGTCGAGGTCTGAGAAGAATGATGCTGGTAATTTAATGGGTATTGTGTTAGATCTGTAGATTACCTTGGGTAGAATGAACATCTTAAAAATGTTGATTCTCCCTATCCATGAGCATGTAATATTTTTTCTTTTTGTGTGTGTCTTCTTGGAGTTCTTTTTTTTATTGTAGAGATGAGGTTTCACCAAGTTTCCCAGGCTGGTCTCGAATGTGTGGACTCAGGCAATCCTCTCACCTCAGCCTCCCAAAGTGCTGGGATTAAAGGCATGAGCCACTATGCCTGCTTCATGGATTTCTTTGAGCAGTGTTTTGTAGCTTTCATTGTAAATGTTTTTCACCTGTCTGGTTAGGAAGATGCCAAGGTATTTCATTTTTTGTGTGGCTGTTATGAGTGGGATTCTGCTTTTTATTTGGTTCTTGCCTGCTTGTTTTTGCTGTATAAGAATGCAACTGTCTTTTGCACATTTATTTTGTACCCTACGACTTTACTAAAGTCCTTTAATAGTGTGAGAAAGTTTTTGACAGATTCTCTTGGGTTTTTGAGGTATAGGATTATATCATCAGCAAAGAGGGATAACATAACTTCCTGTTTTCCTATTTGGATACCCCTGATTTACTTCTCTTGTCTGATTGCTCTAGCTAAGACTTCCAACACTATGTTGAACAAGAGGGGTGAAAATGGCAACCTTGTCTTTTTCTGGGTTTCAGGTGAAATGGCTCCCATTTTTGTCCATTTAGCAATATGTTAGCTGTGAGTTTATTGTAGATAGTGCCTACTATTTTGAAGTATGTTCCCACTATGCCTAGGGGTTCAAGGATTTTTATTAAGTAGGGATGCTGGATTTTTATTGAAAGCTTTTTAGGCTTCCAAAGATATAATCATGTGATTCCTATTTTTACATCTGTTGATATATTTAATTACATTTATGATCTTGTGGATGTTGAACCAGCTCTGCATGAAGCCTACTTGGTCATGGTGTATGATTTTTGAGATATGTTGTTGAATCTGATTTGATAGAATTTTGTTGGGAATTTTGCATCTATGTTCATTAGAGATATTGGTTTATAGCTCTCTTTCTTTTTTGGATTTTTACCTGGTTTGGGTATCAGTGTGATGTTGGCTTCATAAAATGACTTGGGGAGAGTTCTGTCTTTCTCAATTGCTTGTAATACTTTCAATAGGATTGGTATCAGCTCCTCCTTCTATGTTTTGTAGAATTCTGCTGGAAAGCAGTCTGGTCCAGGACTTTTTTTGTGTGTAGTTTTGTTATGATGGATTCTATTTCCTGGACTGTTATTTGTCTATTTAATGTCTCGATTTCTTCTTGTTTTAAACTTGGGAGGTTGCGTGATGTCGGAAAGTCCTCCATTTCATGTAGGTTTTTAAGTGTGTTTCCATACAGGTATGCATAATAATCTCTGATAATTTTTTTCTATTTCTTCATAGTCCATTGTGATTTGATCTTTTGTGTTTCTAATAGTACTTATTTGGACTTTTTCTCTCTTTTTCTTGGTCAATCTGGCTTGGGCTCCATCAATCTTGTTTATCCTTTCAAATAACTTTTGTTTTGTTGATTTTTTTTTCTATGATATTTTTGTCTTCTATGTCCTGTATTTGGGCTTTTACTTTGAGGATCAACATTCTTCTGCTGAAGTTAGGATTTTGGTGGTCTCGTCTCTTCAACTCCCTTGGGTGATTTGTTAGGCTGTTAACTTGCAATCTTTCCATGTTCCTGATGTGTGTTTGTAAAGAAATGAATTCCCCTCTCAGTACTACTTTCATGGTCATCCCAGAGGCTTTGGTAAGATATGTCTTTATTTTCATTCATTTACAGAAATTTTAAAATTTCGGCTCTGATTTCTGTGTTAACACAGGAGTTGTTCAGCATCATGCTGTTTATTGTCCATGTCTTTGTGAGTTTTGGGGTAGCTTTGCTGGTGTTGATATTTATTTTAATTCCACTGTGTTCTGACAAGATGCATGACAGTATTTCAATCTTATGGAATTTGTTTATGCTTGGTGTATGTCTGAGGATGTGGTTGATCTTGGAGTATAGTCCATGTGGTGATGAGTAGAAAAT
>NW_007224534.1:0-784 GCF_000164805.1 Carlito syrichta | reverse complement strand
GTATAAGGATCCAAGGATTGACAAGAGAAAATCAATAGATTTTAAATATAGAAAGTCACTGGGAAATGAAGATGGAAAAGAGATCCAGTGTAAGGGGAAGCTTCAGAAACAAACATGCACCACTGAGGAGCACACATGTACACACACACACACACACACACACACACACACACACACACACACACACACACACACACACACACCTAAGAGCCAGAAAAGTAGGGGAATTTTAGAACTGAACATATCCAGTTATAGGCATGAGAGGTACTTGTTATGTGAGTTCAGGTGATGACTGAATTGTTTAAAATTGAATTTCAACATTCTGTAGTGAGGAGACCTTAAGATTCACATTATATTACAATTTTTAAAAACCTACAGATAAGAGCAAACAGGACTGTGTAGTACCTAGATGCCATTTTGAAAAATATATTTTTATTTAGTCTGTGACCTGGTAGCACTTTGTGTATAAGAAATTGCATATTATGTTCAGCATTCAAATATAAATATCTAAGGAAATTGTCCTAGAAACTTCTGACCTCTGAATTTTGGACAAGCAGGGACTTTCTGTTTTATTTATTGTGATGGTGGATGCAACACAACCTAGTAGTTAGTGTATAAATTAGTGCAGAAGGTTCTCTGGATGCAAACTTTGTGTATTTGTTTAAAGAACAACATATTATATACCGTGGAAACTTAGCAGTAATCAGGAAAAATAAAAACTCTTGTTCTGATTTGGAAACGCTTATTATGATACTGAAGCATAGTTCTTACATATGTGCAGTGG
>NW_007224533.1:0-824 GCF_000164805.1 Carlito syrichta | reverse complement strand
TGACTTAATTGGTCTTGGGTGTGGCCCAAACTTCAGAATTTCAAAAAATGTCCTTCTGCCCCCAATTTGTGATTCTAATGTGCAGCTGGTTTGATAACCTTTGTGTTAGAGAGATATTATATGTTTATAGCTCTAACATCTGTAGTTATTATTCATATTCCCCATTATTAGTTATATTTCTTAAGTGTAGTATGTCTTAGAAAACAGAGTTTCCTCTCATGTTGCAGAATATTAATGCATATTGGGTGACATATACAGAGGTTCTTTTCATTGCTGATGGACAATTTCTGTGATATATTTGAGGCCAATTTTTTAGGTTTCAAATTTATCCTAAAACTTTTGAAGAAGATTCTATAAAATAGTGTTTCTTTCCTGGAGAAAAAAGATACTATGGAAAAGTAGGGCTTTTTAATTAAAATATTACAAATAACAGCAGGTATGCTATCAAGACAATTTTGCATTAGGTAAACTTTATATTCTCTTCAACGTTCTTGTGAACATATCATGGCAAGTGACAGACTTAGATTGTATTTTCCATTGAGGATCAACCTACTGTTAATGGGAAATATAGGGGTAAATTGACAGTCTTACCTTACAATGAACCATCACATTCCTACAGGTTTTGAATCCACCAACTTATTGATAAGATACTTGTAGTTAGAGTCACCTATCTGCAAAAGTGTAAAGCATAAGAAGTGTGGGTTTAAAAGCTTTTCTTGGAGATTCTCCAACATGCTTTTAGTACCTTTTTTCATGCTCTAGACCTTCTCAAACTCCACCTCATCTCATTGCTGTGTGTTTCATGTCTGTATACCTGCTGAGCC
>NW_007224532.1:0-797 GCF_000164805.1 Carlito syrichta | reverse complement strand
CCACTTACCTCAGCCTCCCAAAGGCGCGGGATTACAGGCTGAGCCACCGAACCCGGCTCATCTGCTTTTCTTTCCTTTGTGCTTGTGTGCCCAGTGATCAGAGTGTGCTTATGAGTGAGAACATGTGCTTATGAGTGAGAACATCACTTTTTTGTTGCTGTGATAGTTTACCTAGAATGGTGGTCTCTAGTTGAACCCATGTTGCTGTAAAGAACATGATTTTGTTCTTCTTTATGGCTGCATAGTATTCCATTGTGTATATTATCACATTTATTTATCCAGTCCACTTCTGATGGGCATCTGGGTGGATTCCATGTTTTTGCTATTCTGAATAGTGCTGCCATGAACATATATGTGCAGGTGTCTTTTTTGATAGAGCAATTTATGTTCCTCTGGTATATTCCCAGAAGTGGGATGCAATTGATTTTTGAGCATTGGTTTTGTAACCCAAGACTTCACTGAAGCCACTTATGAGTGCTAGGAGTCTTTTGGTGGAATCTTTAGAGTTTTCTAGATAAAGAATCATATCATCTGCAAAAAGAGATAGTTTAATTTCCTTTTTCTATTTGAATACCTCTCATTTCTTTCTCTTGCCTGATTGCTCTGGCTAGGACTTCTAGTACTATGTTGAATAGGAGTGATGAGAGTGGACAAACTTGTTTTGTTTCAGTTCTTAGGGGGAATGCTTTCAACTTCTGCCCATTAAGTATGTTATTGGCTATAGGTTTGTCATAGATGACTCTTATTATTTTGAGGAAAGTTCTTTCAGTGCTTGGATAGTTGAGTGCTTATATCAA
>NW_007224531.1:0-700 GCF_000164805.1 Carlito syrichta | reverse complement strand
CTGAGCCCAAGAGGTCGAGGTTGCAGTGAACCATGATTGTGCCTCTGCACTCCAGCCTGGGTGACAGAGTGAGACCTTTCAACTTAAAAAGAAATAATAATAAGGGATTTGTATCTAGACTAGCTATATCTAGATATACAAGTCATTATTACAAGTCAATAATAAAATGGTGAATAACTCAGTTTAAAAATGGGTAAAGGATCTGAATACATTATTCTCCAAAGGAGGTATTCAAATGGCCAATAAGCACATGAAATGATGCTCAACGGCATTACCCATCAGGGGAATAATATCAAACGCACAATAAAAAGTCATTTCACACACACTAGGATGGCTATAATCAGAAAGATAAATAACAACACGTGTTGGTGATAATGTGGTGAAATTGGAACTTTCATCCATTGCTGGTGAAAATGCAAAGGGATGTAGCTACTTTGGAAACATTATGGTGACTCCCTAAAAGATTAAACATGGAGTTACTTTATAATCCAGAAATTTCTCTTCAGTGTATACACAAGTGAAATGACCACCCAAAAATGTATAAACGCATGTTTATAGTAGGCAAAAAGAAGAAATAATCCAAATGTCCATCAGTTAATGGATGGAGAAATGAAAGGTTGTATATTCTACAATGGAATATTATTCAGGGATTAAAAGGAATGAAGCACTGATACAGCTACAACACAAATAGATCCTAAAA
>NW_007224530.1:0-739 GCF_000164805.1 Carlito syrichta | reverse complement strand
GAGGTATTCAAATGGCCAATAAACACATGAAATGATGCTCAACGGCATTACCCATCAGGGGAATAATATCAAACGCACAATAAAAAGTCATTTCACACACACTAGGATGGCTATAATCAAAAAGATAAATAACAACACATGTTGGTGATAATGTGGTGAAATTGGAACTTTCATCCATTGCTGGTGAAAATGCAAAGGGATGCAGCTACTTTGGAAACATTATGGTGACTCCCTAAAAGATTAAACATGGAGTTACTTTATAATCCAGAAATTTCTCTTCAGTGTATACACAAGTGAAATGACCACCCAAAAATGTATAAACGCATGTTTATAGTAGGCAAAAAGAAGAAATAATCCAAATGTCCATCAGTTAATGGATGGAGAAATGAAAGGTTGTATATTCTACAATGGAATATTATTCAGGGATTAAAAGGAATGAAGCACTGATACAAGCTACAACACAAATAGATCCTAACAATATGCAAATGAGACTAGTCAAAAAAGACCACATATTCTATGACTCAATTTATTTGAAATATCCAGTAAATCTGTAAAGACAAAAAATAGATTAGTGTTTGCCTAGGGCTAAGCAGAGGAGGAGAGAGACTGGAGGGAGTGACTGCCAGTTACGTATGAAGTTTAAAGGGGTGTTGAAAATGTTTTAAAATCAGATTGTGGTGATGACAGAATTATAGTAAGGATTGTGTGACTTTGTGGATGCATTAAAAAACCATTACGT
>NW_007224529.1:0-1192 GCF_000164805.1 Carlito syrichta | reverse complement strand
GTGGCACATGCCTGCAATTCCAGCTGCTTGAGAAGTTGAAGTGGAAGGATTGTCTGAGCCCAAGAGGTCGAGGTTGCAGTGAACCATGATTGTGCCTCTGCACTCCAGCCTGGGTGACAGAGTGAGACCTTTCAACTTAAAAAGAAATAATAATAAGGGATTTGTATCTAGACTAGCTATATCTAGATATACAAGTCATTATTACAAGTCAATAATAAAATGGTGAATAACTCAGTTTAAAAATGGGTAAAGGATCTGAATACATTATTCTCCAAAGGAGGTATTCAAATGGCCAATAAGCACATGAAATGATGCTCAACGGCATTACCCATCAGGGGAATAATATCAAACGCACAATAAAAAGTCATTTCACACACACTAGGATGGCTATAATCAGAAAGATAAATAACAACACGTGTTGGTGATAATGTGGTGAAATTGGAACTTTCATCCATTGCTGGTGAAAATGCAAAGGGATGTAGCTACTTTGGAAACATTATGGTGACTCCCTAAAAGATTAAACATGGAGTTACTTTATAATCCAGAAATTTCTCTTCAGTGTATACACAAGTGAAATGACCACCCAAAAATGTATAAACGCATGTTTATAGTAGGCAAAAAGAAGAAATAATCCAAATGTCCATCAGTTAATGGATGGAGAAATGAAAGGTTGTATATTCTACAATGGAATATTATTCAGGGATTAAAAGGAATGAAGCACTGATACAAGCTACAACACAAATAGATCCTAAAAATATGCAAATGAGACTAGTCAAAAAAGACCACATATTCTATGACTCAATTTATTTGAAATATCCAGTAAATCTGTAAAGACAAAAAATAGATTAGTGTTTGCCTAGGGCTAGGCAGAGGAGGAGAGAGACTGGAGGGAGTGACTGCCAGTTAGGTATGAAGTTTAAAGGGGTGTTGAAAATGTTTTAAAATCAGATTGTGGTGATGACAGAATTATAGTAAGGATTGTGTGACTTTGTGGATGCATTAAAAAACCATTACGTTATATACTTTAAATAGGCCAATTGTATGGTATGTGAATTATATCTCAATAATGCTATCAAAAACCTGTTTGAACACACTAGAATAATTCATAGCAACAAATAAATAAATAGCTTTAATAGAAAGACTTATTTGTTTTACGTTGCCAAAACTTGTTTTTAAAAAGATATTTAATATA
>NW_007224528.1:0-971 GCF_000164805.1 Carlito syrichta | reverse complement strand
TGTCTTATACACCTTCTAAAAGCATTACTTGTGCCTACTATATATTTATTTTATATATGGATCAAGCATATACACATAATAGATGTTTAAATTCTTTTTTGCAAAAATTAACCTAATTTCTCAGTTCTAATTCTTCAACCACATTCATGGTAGCTAGTAAAATTACAAATTAAAGCAGACCTTCTAGAAAGCAATTAGGATGTCTGCAGTAAGAGCCTTTGAAATATTTTAAGAAAATCAATACAAAAATATATGAACAAGAAAAATTTAGCAACATTACCTTCTAAAAAAAAAAGAAAAAATTCACTAAATGGTCACCATAAAGAATTGGCTAAATAAAGTATGGAACACCTATAAAATGAAATATTATACCATCACTTAAATTCATGTTTGTGAATAATTTAATTTTTTGAAAATATGATTTCTTAAAAAGAAATGAAGGCTAAAACATTACATAAGCAGAACAAATTCAATATTGGAAAATATATATAGATAAATAATAGATTGATAGAAATGTAAAAAGAAAACAAGAAATTTATATTAATGTGCAACTAAATTTATTGTGGTACTAATGCAAAAATAGACAGGCAAGTAGATAAAATAGAATAGTCTAGAAATAGACATCTATATATTATAAAAATTAATATGTTGGAAAGCTGACATCTAAAATCAGTGATAGATTTTTGTGATCAACAATGAAGTTAAATCCCCACCTCATACCCTATATCCATATAAATTCCATCTGTATTAAATATTTAAAGGCCAAAATGTTATTTAAGCACATGAGAAATGGCGGAGTTTAAATAGTTTGAAGCTGAAGAAGGACATTTTAACCATAACTCAAATCAGAAGCCATAAACAAAAGACTGATAAATTTGAATATATAAACATTTTTAAAGTATGTCTCTGCCAAATAAACAAAATGTTTAAAAAAAGCAAACTATAATTTTGAATTATAATTTGCAAAGGTT
>NW_007224527.1:0-813 GCF_000164805.1 Carlito syrichta | reverse complement strand
ATGACTTTGAGTCTTTAGATGAATACAAGGCATGCGTGCAGAGGATGAGATCTCATGAGTCCTGTAAATCAGAGACTTGGTGGTCACATTTATAGGAAAATATTGGAATTTCAAACAGCCAGGGCAGAGACAGCTCGCTAAATACCCTGGCCATTCAATTGCAATCCCAGTAAAATCATGCCTTATAGAAATAAGGATACTCTCGCCTTAAAGTAAATGCTATTCTTGACTCAGCCTCATAAAGTCTGAAAAATATACCTCAGTGGGGTAAAAATGAGCTGACAGCAAATTAGCTGTCTTAAATAAAAAAGCTCAATATTCTAGAGAAAGATAACCAAAATCTAGACTCTCAACAACATCCACAATGTACAACATGCACTAAAAAAAAGTTACTAAGACATAATAAAAGCAGAAAAATGTGATCATAATCAGGAGAAAAATCAATCAATAGAAACAGACTCAGATGCAACATAGATTTTTAAACAACTATTTTGAATGTTGAATTATACAGACGGAAAGCCTCAGCAAAAAGGAAAAGAAAAGAAACTGCTAAAAGAGTTAAATATAAGTTGTAATTACGAAAAATATAATAGCTGAAAAAAATAATTCCCTGGGTGGGTATAATAGCAGTTTGAACACTGCTGAAGAAAAGATGAGTGGACTTGAAGGCAGGACTGTAAAAACTTTCCAAATAATTCAAATGGAAACTGAGAAAATAAAATTAAACAGAAATTTAATGACTTGCAGTATGATAAACTACATATCTATAATTAGAATCCCACAAGCAGAGAGGGAAGAAACTGGGGCAGAAAA
>NW_007224526.1:0-1328 GCF_000164805.1 Carlito syrichta | reverse complement strand
ATAAAGTCTGAAAAATATACCTCAGTGGGGTAAAAATGAGCTGACAGCAAATTAGCTGTCTTAAATAAAAAAGCTCAATATTCTAGAGAAAGATAACCAAAATCTAGACTCTCAACAACATCCACAATGTACAACATGCACTAAAAAAAAGTTACTAAGACATAATAAAAGCAGAAAAATGTGATCATAATCAGGAGAAAAATCAATCAATAGAAACAGACTCAGATGCAACATAGATTTTTAAACAACTATTTTGAATGTTGAATTATACAGACGGAAAGCCTCAGCAAAAAGGAAAAGAAAAGAAACTGCTAAAAGAGTTAAATATAAGTTGTAATTACGAAAAATATAATAGCTGAAAAAAATAATTCCCTGGGTGGGTATAATAGCAGTTTGAACACTGCTGAAGAAAAGATGAGTGGACTTGAAGGCAGGACTGTAAAAACTTTCCAAATAATTCAAATGGAAACTGAGAAAATAAAATTAAACAGAAATTTAATGACTTGCAGTATGATAAACTACATATCTATAATTAGAATCCCACAAGCAGAGAGGGAAGAAACTGGGGCAGAAAAAAATATTGGAAAAAAATCATAGGCAAATTCTTCACAAATATAATGAACACTATAAACCTGCATATCTAAAAAAGTTCTAAAACACCAGTGATAATGGACCCAATGTAAATTGTATCTAGACATATCATATTCAAACCACTAAAAAAAAAAAGAGAGAGAGAGAGGAAGAAAATATCAAAAATAGCCCAATGGGGGAAATTATTACATGCATTAAATACAACTTCACATACAGGTACACAGCAATAATAATGACTACTAATGTTTCTCAGAAATAAACAAACCAAAAGAACATAGAATTCCATCTTTAAAGTGCTGAAAGGCAAAAGTTAACACAGAATTTAATATTAAGTGAAAAAAATTTTATAAAATTGAAGCAAAATAAAGACATTTTAAAATAATTCAGTTAGCAAAAGTTAAGAGAATTTTCAAAAGCAGAACTGTTCTACAGGAAATGATAAAGTTCTTCAAGCTAATAGGAAATTACATCAGTAAAATACCCAGATACATATAGAAAGGAATAGAGAACACATAAGTGATATCATACGTAAATATAGAAAGGGGTTTTTTCACATCTTAAAAATTCTTCGAAGAACGATTTGTTGTTTAAAGCAAAAAAATAATAACAATGCATATTCAGGCTTACAAATTATGAAGAATAAAAATATATGACCACAATAAGACAAAATATACATTGAAATAAATCAAATGACAGTGTTGTTAAATTCTTACTGAACATATAGGAAATGATATTCA
>NW_007224525.1:0-631 GCF_000164805.1 Carlito syrichta | reverse complement strand
GGTTTTAATCTTCCTAACTGTTCTAAAATTTATTTTGTGGCCTAAAATAGAGTCTATCCTGAAATGTTCTATGTACAGTTGAAACGAACACTTAGTTTTCAGCTACTGGATGGATTATTCTGTAAATGTTTATCAGGTCCATTTGGTGTAGAGTGGAGTTTAGTTCAAAGCTTACTTACTGATTTTCTATCTAAATGATCATTGCTGGAAGTGGGGTGTTGAAGTTCCCTATTTTTATTGTATTTGTCTATTTGTCTTTTCAAATATATTAATACTTGCTCTATTAATTTAGATGTTATAATGATGAGTGCATATATTTACAATTGGCATATTATCTTGCTGAATTGACATCTTTATAATTATATAATAATCGGTCTCTTTTTATGGTTTTTGACTTCAAGTTTATTTATCTAAATATAGCTCATGCCATTCTCTTCTGTTTTTTTTTACTGTTTGGCTTGAAACTGATTTGAGATGTTTGATTTCACTCTCCTGTCTATCTGTATCTTTCTTCAAGTGTGGGAAGTTTTCTGTAACTAGATTCTGAAAATAAGCAAGCTGTCAACCAGTTTATTTTTCTCTTCTCATTCTTAAACTTCTCTGACTGAAAAATTTGCTTTCTTCTCCTGTC
>NW_007224524.1:0-726 GCF_000164805.1 Carlito syrichta | reverse complement strand
TGTCTTCTGCCTTGATTAAGATGTTGTTAATGTCTGAACTTTCAGGTAGCGTGGTCAGTTAATCGGTGCTGACTAACTCATTAAATATAACCAAATAGATAAATAATTACTTTCTATGCAGAGAAGAAAGAAGAAGGAGGCATTTTAGAGGATGATTTCACCTAAGATGAAGCTGATTTCTCCCTGTGTGTCCCATATGCCGATTTGGTGACTATTGACCAGAGGTACCTGGATATCACAGAGACCTACTAGAGTTGGGCGGAACATTGGCAGCTATAACTCAAGCTTTTCATTTTACAGTTGGGATAACAGAGGCCAAATAAAAAAAGTGACTTGCTCAAGCTGCACAAATGGCTAGAGGTAGAGCCAAGTGTCTTGATTCTTAATTCTATGTCCTCCTGTCTCTCCATCTCACATTCTGACATAATTTGGTAGAATGCCAGAGCCTTATTTCATGGGTGGTAGCTAAAGGGTTTATCGTTTTTCTGAAGGCTACCTCTTTGCTAACCCTAGAATATGATTCTGGATCTGATGTATCTACTCCTGGATTTTGGACACCTTTCCGTCCAGCGTGCTGAGACATCATGGTCTGCTGTTTTACAGAGGATGGCCACATTTCAGCAAAAGTTGTTCTGGATGAACCCTGGCTTTATTCCTTTAAGAATAAAAGGATGAGCTGGGCTCGGTGGCTCAGCCTGTAATCCCGCGCCTTTGGGAGGCTGAGGT
>NW_007224523.1:0-934 GCF_000164805.1 Carlito syrichta | reverse complement strand
GGGGGCAAAATTTATTAAAATACAGCTCATGACTTATCCCATTTATTTGTTTTGTTAAATGTGATTTTTATTTTCTTATATATTTGGTCATTATAGAAATCAAGGGGGCAGGAATGATATTACAGATTTTGCCCATGTGAAATAAATCTAATATATGAAAACCTACATTTTAAAAAGATTTAGCAATGTGAAATCATTCACCTTGCACAAATCATTGTTTGAATATATTCTTCAATAATTATATTAAAGTAGAACATTTAACTCAATATTCACTTACCTATTTATAATTAAAACAAATTCAATGCATGTGCAATTTTTAGGATTTCATTTCTTGTTTAAAGTTAACTTACTGTAGTTTGAACAACTTTTAATTTTTAAAATGAAAACGCCATTTTTACTTCATTGGATTTGGAGTAGTGACTTCATTAGATTTGGAGATAATGCAAAACATTTTTAAAAGATCTAGAAAAGTTAATTTAGTGCAAATAAAAATACTAATATTTTCATCTACAACTTGGAAGCTGAACAGACTTAAAAAAAGAAACACAAAATCAAAACGATGGTCTGACTTGGAAATATAAGAACTGAAAAGAGTCTCCCGTTGTTCTAAGTGCCTCTCTTTCTTTTTCTCTTTCTCTCTCTCTTTCTCCTTGCCCCAAACATTGATAATTGGGAGTACACAGTTTATTTATATTTTGAATTCTATACGACAGAAATTGATTTAGTACATTAGAGACTCAGATAAGATGGCTCAGCTGTAATGCTAAGTTCCCAGTATGGCAATCTTTATACCGGCTCACATTTTCAAACAAATGAATTATAATGTTGAACAACATTCTTTGTGTTAGGAGCTGAGAAGAGTCTAAAGATGTAAAAACAAAAGGGAAAGAACTGATTTATTTGGCACCTACTTTGAGATAAACACTGTTTCCTT
>NW_007224522.1:0-699 GCF_000164805.1 Carlito syrichta | reverse complement strand
CAAATGAATTATAATGTTGAACAACATTCTTTGTGTTAGGAGCTGAGAAGAGTCTAAAGATGTAAAAACAAAAGGGAAAGAACTGATTTATTTGGCACCTACTTTGAGATAAACACTGTTTCCTTTGCTTTGTGTGTGTGAGACTGATCGTATTATCTGTATTTCACTGAATCAGAAATTCAGGTCTGAAGAGAACCTCTGGCAAGAATAACAGCTGGGCCTCATATCCAACCATCAGATTTAATACATCATCTCTGTCATCGCCTACCTTCCTAAAATGCAGTCCTAGTCTACAAATTGCTTATCAGCTTGTGTTTTCTCATAATAGTGGACGAGTTAATTTAATACTTGTGGTGCATTTTCATTGACCTTAGAGAAGTAAGAAATGTCAGAGGGAGTCAGGTAGGGAATGAATATATTCACTTGATGGAGCAAGAGGAAAGTTTTCGTAGGAAGAATAGTCTCTGAGATTGGTTCTCAAAACATGAGAGAATTTTGACAGGTGGAGATGGAAGTAGGGACATTCCAGAAGGAAGGAAGGTTTCAGCTAAAATTTTTTAGGCAAGAAAGTGCATGAGTAATCCTGGAAAAAAGAAATTTGGCAGTTTGATGGAGGTTTTTAAGTAAGAAGTCAAGGAGTTCTTAAATACTAAGAATATATGGTTTTAAAAAAGATATGAGATTGAAATATTGTTTTAA
>NW_007224521.1:0-721 GCF_000164805.1 Carlito syrichta | reverse complement strand
TCTTGGATAAATTATTATTGTTTTCTAGAGATATAGCTCAGATACATTCTATGGTCTAGATCAGAGGTGACAAATTGTGGCTGCTGGTTGACTTCCTGTTTTGTAAATAAAAACTTAAAGATGATTTACATGTTTCCTATAGCTGCTTTTGCTTCACCATACAGAATAGAATAGTTGTGAAGGAGACCATACAGCCCAAAAAGGTTCAAATATTTATTTTCCATTTTTAAAGGAAAGTTTGTCAACCCTACAGGACATAAAACATCTCTCTCTTGCTGCCCTCTCTGACATTGAGGCTTGTGTTCCAATAAAACTTTATTTATAAAAACAGGCTGTAGGCAAGATTTGGTTTGCAGGTTTTGGTTTTCTGATCCCTATTCTAGAGCATAATAGGTATATAATAAATATTTGCTGAACAAAGGAAAAATATTGATTTTTTTCCATTTTAAAATTTCCCCTGCACATTCTGTGCTCTCTTTTACTGTGTGGCATCTAGATGATACGTGGCAACTGGAGACTGGGCGTGATGGACGACTTAGGAAACTTCCAGAGGGTACCTACGTTGTGGCCATAAACCACTTGTGGAAAACATTGCTGTCCTGGGGCAAAAGATAAACTTCGTGCTTGATAAAAAACAACCAAAAGGTAAAGTTTCTTTCTGGTATGCTGCAGTCTTTAGTCCTCTCCTGTTTTTCATCCCCAAAGGCAATTCAAAGACGTC
>NW_007224520.1:0-491 GCF_000164805.1 Carlito syrichta | reverse complement strand
CTTGTGGAAAACATTGCTGTCCTGGGGCAAAGGATAAACTTCGTGCTTGATAAAAAACAACCAAAAGGTAAAGTTTCTTTCTGGTATGCTGCAATCTTTAATCCTCTCCTGTTTTTCATCCCCAAAGGCAATTCAAAGACTTCCTTAATCCATCATATGCCTCTTGAGTGTGTGCTCTGGGTTTACTGTCATGATGAAAAACTACTTCATGAACTCATTGGAGGAACTCAGGATTGAGTCAGAGCTGTTTACATAGCTTCTGGGGAAAACGTCACCCAAATGTGGGGGAAACAATCAAAGAGGCATTTCAAGTGTCTGCTCTGAAGTCCAATAAACTTGACAGGGGTGCATATTTTTTTTCTTAGGTGTTCGTTAGTTCTACAAATCCTGACAGGCAGATTTCATTAGCGAACTTCAGATCACCTGACTTGATGATGCCACTTCTGTTATGTCATCAAATCTGTCCCCACACCTCTATCCTACTGTTGCTA
>NW_007224519.1:0-939 GCF_000164805.1 Carlito syrichta | reverse complement strand
GCATTACATAGTAATAATTAATCTAATCTACCTGTAGGCAAACCCGCAATAAAAAAAAAACCCTCAGTGTGTTGTGCCAAAGCAAGGACAGAATAACAGCAATCAACCCTGAAGCCTGTGATATTTGTGTCAAAGAAACAGCCTGTCTGTTCTGCATGGTTAAAGAAGCCTGGTTTATCAGGTAGCGTCCCACACGATTCCACAAGGCACTAGGTCACATGGTTAGCTGTTAGGGGGAAAAAAAACATAATTTATGAAATGCACTCAGCTTTAAAACACAAGAAACAAACATTGGAAGGAAAGGCAAACATACATTATCTTTTCATACAACACTTAGCAACTGCACAAAATTTGGAAAACAGGGAAAAGGAAAAATACACTTAGTATTCTCTCCTCTTTGTTTCTACTCTGTTTCTAACACATATTCTTACTCAGCTATAATTCTATTTTAAATCATTTTAGATCCAGCTTCTACCCTGTGCCCAGGAAAAGTTTGACAAAGCATTCTGCAGAATTAAGTCAAGCATGAGGCAGTAATACACGAGGGTAGTACGGTGCCTGAGGAATACACAGGAAGGAAGGGTGTGAGTCATTTCAAAGAATCAGAGCTGGTTATGGACAACAGGAAGTCAAGAAAATGGATGAATTAAAGATAGTTTTAAGTTCACTTGTAAGATGTGAGAGCAAATCAGTGCTAGGTCTCAGCTTCTAGATTCAAAAGGCTCTCATAATCTAGGGATGATACCTTCTCTGGAGTTGGTATTTGGTACAAGATAAACAGGCTTTAGAATTGACAAAAATCAGTTGTGTGATCTTGTGCAAATTGCTTAATTTCTCTGCATCTCCCTTATTCATATGTAAAATGAGAACTTAATGAAATTTCAAAACTTCTTTCCAAGAAAGGCTTGGATTATGTTCTGCAAGTGTATATCATAGCAC
>NW_007224518.1:0-698 GCF_000164805.1 Carlito syrichta | reverse complement strand
CAAAGCATTCTGCAGAATTAAGTCAAGCATGAGGCAGTAATACACGAGGGTAGTACGGTGCCTGAGGAATACACAGGAAGGAAGGGTGTGAGTCATTTCAAAGAATCAGAGCTGGTTATGGACAACAGGAAGTCAAGAAAATGGATGAATTAAAGATAGTTTTAAGTTCACTTGTAAGATGTGAGAGCAAATCAGTGCTAGGTCTCAGCTTCTAGATTCAAAAGGCTCTCATAATCTAGGGATGATACCTTCTCTGGAGTTGGTATTTGGTACAAGATAAACAGGCTTTAGAATTGACAAAAATCAGTTGTGTGATCTTGTGCAAATTGCTTAATTTCTCTGCATCTCCCTTATTCATATGTAAAATGAGAACTTAATGAAATTTCAAAACTTCTTTCCAAGAAAGGCTTGGATTATGTTCTGCAAGTGTATATCATAGCACATAAGATCTTTTTGAAAACAATTCCATCAAAAACATTTAAACCAAAAAATAAAAGTGGAACTTAACTGGGCAGTTTATTTATAATAATACAATCACTGATAATACCAAATAATTTTGATTTTTCTAGAAAAATTATGCCAACATAATTAAAAACAAAGGAAAATGATCATCATTTTACATGAATCTTTTCTGTATTAAAACAGACTAGCCACAATTTGGTTAAAACATTAAGGTTAAATATATGTTATGTATATCA
>NW_007224517.1:0-485 GCF_000164805.1 Carlito syrichta | reverse complement strand
TCAGGCAATCCACTCACCTCAGCCTCCCAAAGTACTGGAATTACAGGCTGAGCCACCAAGTCCAGCTAATAACCTTGTTGATGAACACTTATGATGGGCCAATTTCTATGCTGAGATCTTTTATTTTTTATTTTATTTTAAATTCTTTATTTTAAATATGTGGGATACAATTCAGGGTTAGGTATACACATGTTCATTATGCAGGTACCCTTGTTAATGAGGTGTGCTCCCTCCTCTGGCAGTTTCCCACCACTGCCAATCCCTTTCTTATAGTATTACAATAGTTGTTCAAAGTCCGCTTATGAGTGAGAGCATGTGATACTCGGTTCTTTGTTTCTGTGATAGATCAGTCAGTATTATAGCCTCTAAGTCCATCTAAGTTGCTGTGCAGTTCATAATTTTGTCCTTCTTTATGGCTGCATAATATTCCATCATGTATTATGCATCCTATTTTTTTCATTTAGTCCTCTTTTGATGGGCAGCAT
>NW_007224516.1:0-779 GCF_000164805.1 Carlito syrichta | reverse complement strand
TCAAAAATTTGATGACAATTTAATATGCTTTCCCTTATAAGTGACTTAGTCTTTGTACTTGGATGCTCCAAGACTTTTTTTGTTAAGAAATTTTGTTAGAATGTCTTTATATTGTTTGGTCTGGGCTGATTTTTCCTAGACATAAAATGTGCCCTTTAAAAAATTGTAGTTTCAAATTAAAAAAAAATATTTAAAAGTAGTTTTCTTGAGTTATAGTTTTTAGTATTTGTTTTGTTCCTTTCCTTTGCTTTTTTTTCTGGCATGCTATACATGTGTTAGATTATCTTCTATATTTGTCATTTTCCTTTTTGAATTTTTATTTCTTTTATGTAAAAATTCCTCCTTTTAGTTTTCTATTTCTTTTAAGGCTTTATCTGTTTACTCTTTGGCTTTTTCTATTTTAGTCTTCACTTCTGAAATGCTGTAATTTGTTTGTTTGTTTGTTTATTGGTTTGCTTGTTTCTAATTCTTTCCTGAGTTTATCATCCCATTGTTTTTTGTGTGTCTTATTCTGATATGCTATGTTATGCTCTCATATCTTTTATTACTGCTTCTTTGTTTAAATTTTTTATTTTAAAGATGTGGGGTACAATTCAGGGTTAGGTATACAAATGTTCATTATGCAGGTACCCTTGTTGATGAGGTAAGCCCCTCTCTGCAGATTCCCACTGCTGCCAATCCTGCCTCCCCCCACCCTTGCAGGTTCCCGCTACTGCCAATCCTTTTCTTATAGTATTACAATGATTGCTCAAGATTCACCTTTATTATTGTTTCCAGTG
>NW_007224515.1:0-683 GCF_000164805.1 Carlito syrichta | reverse complement strand
TTTTTTTGTGGCCATTGTGAATGAGATTGTACTTTTTATTTGGGTCTCTGCCTGCTTGTTGTTGGTTTATAGGAATGCAACTGACTTTTGCCCATTTATTTTGTGCCCTGAGACTTTGCCAAAGTCCTTTATCAGTGAAAGCAGGTTTTTGAAAGATTCTCTTGAATTTTCAAGGTATAGGATCATATCATCAGCAAAGAGGGATAACTTGACTTTCTCTTTTCCTATTTGGATACCCCTGATTACCTTCTCTTGTCTAATTGCCTGGGCTAGGACTTCCAACACAATATTGAACAAGAGGGGTGAGAGTGGGTAACCTTGTCTTGTTCCAGTTTTCAGGAGAAATGTTTCTAGTTTCTGTCCATTTAGCAATATGTTAGCTGTGCATTTGTCATAAATGGCACTTACTATTTTGAGGTATGTTCGTTCTATACCTAGGTGTTTGAAGGTTTTTATGAAGAAGGAATGCTGGATTTTACCAAAAGCTTTCTCTGCATCTAATGAGATAATCATGTGATTCTTGTTTTTACATCTGTTGATGTATTTAATGACATTTATGGTCTTGCAAATGTTGAACCAGCCCTGCATCCTGGGGATGAGCCTAATTGGTCATGGTGGATGATTTTGAGATGTGTTTTGGATCTGATTGCTAGATCTTGTTAGGGAGAATTTTATCTTTCTCA
>NW_007224514.1:0-2047 GCF_000164805.1 Carlito syrichta | reverse complement strand
CGATCATGTCTAAAATTTAGCTCCTGTGAAAACTTCACAGACCTTCAGTCTTTTTCACCTCTATTAAAGGAAATTTCATTCCTTATGATGGATAAAGCCTTAGAGTCATTCCTCATTTCTCACTTTCTCTACACTACACAAGCCATCAGCAATTTTATTGGTGACGTCCCACTTTCTGATTTATAGACAACACCTTCTCCCTATGTCCTCATATGGTAGAAGGGGCAAGGGACCTCTCTTGAGCCCTCTTTAATAAAGGTATAGATCTCTTTCTTTGGGGCTCTACTGACTCAATTATCTGCCCAACCTCCTACTTCCTAATGTCATTACTCTGGAGTTTAGGATTTCAACATATGAATTTAAGGGGGACACAAACATTCAGACCACAGCAGGTAGTATTTGGAGATGGGAGATTTGGGAAATTAATTAGTCTTACATGGGGTTCTGAAGGTGAGATTTTCATGATAAGATTAGAGACTCTAGAAGAGACACCAAAGAGAGCTCTGTCTGTCTGTGTCTCTCTCTCTCTTGTGCGCACATGTGTGAGAATATAGCAAGAAGGAGGTCATCTGCAAGCTAGAAAGAGAGCCCTCATCAGAAATCAGTCATGCTATCACTCTAATCTCAGACTTTCAGCCTTCAGAACCGTGAACAAACACATTTTGAGTCTTTAAGCCACCCAGTCTATGGGATTTGTTATGGTAACTTGTGTAGACCAGTACACCATCCCGTTCAGTATCAGAGCCAAAGGCTTACACGTGTATGGAGCACGTGTATGGACCACGAGGCCCTATGTGAGTACTCTAGCCTCATCTACTGCTTTCCCTCCCACTCTCTTGCCCATAGCCACATGACTCCCCTTGATGTCCCGCAAACAACCAAGCAAGCTCCTGCTGGAAGGCCCTTGAAGTCCATCTTCCCCATGCCTGGATCACCTGCATCCCAAGTGTTTAGATGGCTCACTCCCGAACATCCAATCCATGTCTTTCTTCAAACCTCACCTTCTTAGTAAAACCTTTCCTGATCTTACTGTTTTGATTTGCACCCCTCAATTTCTTTTCTCTTTCTCTGCTTTATTTTTTCCATGACATTCATCCCTTTCCTTATACTGTATATGTTTACTGACAACTGTTTATAGTTTGTCTTCTTTAGTTGGAATGTAAATTCCCTTAAGACAGAAATGTTCTAGGTGGTGTTCACTCAGGTACCCCAGGGCCTAGGAGAGTGCCTGGCACAGAGCAGGAGCTCAAAACATGGATTGAATCAGTCTTTACAAAATATTCAGAAATAAATAAAAGGTGCCAAGGTTTTAGTGGATAAATAACTATCAGAAACTCAGGGTAGGGGAGAAAGGGAGAGAGGGAGAGAGAGAAAATCATACATTAGGAAAAAATGGATCAGCTATGCAGAAAAAAAACTTTCCCATCAATTACCTTTTGATTATATAATTATGTTGTGAAATGATGATTTAATTATTTTGTGAAATAACAATTATGTTACAAAGTGATGATTTAATTATAGTGCCTTGTTTATTTAATTAAAAAAAGAACTCTGAAAATATTTGCGAGAAGAATAGTCAAAAACAGGAAAAGTGAAGTAAGAATAATTCAGGGTTAAATCTGGGATCTGGCACTCCCCAACAATTGCCTTGGTTTGGGTGTGATGAGACTGGATATTATGAAATTAGTAAATAGCCTAATTCATGCTAAAATCTCCAACCCAAATTTCTGTCTTATCAAAATAGTCATCTATATGATCATAGCACACTTATTTAACTGACATTTTTTACTCTTGTTTTACTTCCTTCTTTCAAGTCTTAGCTGTATTTTATTTATCAGAATTATATTAAATAAAGTATTATGAGTAAAGCTTTACTAAATTTTTTCCAGAAAGTGAGAAAGCAGGATTTATTAAGATGACAGAAGAGCTCCCACCATGGAAGGGGACCCGAGGGTTTGTCTAGCTTTACTAATATTTTTATCCCTCCAAGTATGTTCTTCTCAGATAAAAAAAACTTACCACATATGAATTAATATCTCTCATGGTT
>NW_007224513.1:0-2047 GCF_000164805.1 Carlito syrichta | reverse complement strand
TATAGACAACACCTTCTCCCTATGTCCTCATATGGTAGAAGGGGCAAGGGACCTCTCTTGAGCCCTCTTTAATAAAGGTATAGATCTCTTTCTTTGGGGCTCTACTGACTCAATTATCTGCCCAACCTCCTACTTCCTAATGTCATTACTCTGGAGTTTAGGATTTCAACATATGAATTTAAGGGGGACACAAACATTCAGACCACAGCAGGTAGTATTTGGAGATGGGAGATTTGGGAAATTAATTAGTCTTACATGGGGTTCTGAAGGTGAGATTTTCATGATAAGATTAGAGACTCTAGAAGAGACACCAAAGAGAGCTCTGTCTGTCTGTGTCTCTCTCTCTCTTGTGCGCACATGTGTGAGAATATAGCAAGAAGGAGGTCATCTGCAAGCTAGAAAGAGAGCCCTCATCAGAAATCAGTCATGCTATCACTCTAATCTCAGACTTTCAGCCTTCAGAACCGTGAACAAACACATTTTGAGTCTTTAAGCCACCCAGTCTATGGGATTTGTTATGGTAACTTGTGTAGACCAGTACACCATCCCGTTCAGTATCAGAGCCAAAGGCTTACACGTGTATGGAGCACGTGTATGGACCACGAGGCCCTATGTGAGTACTCTAGCCTCATCTACTGCTTTCCCTCCCACTCTCTTGCCCATAGCCACATGACTCCCCTTGATGTCCCGCAAACAACCAAGCAAGCTCCTGCTGGAAGGCCCTTGAAGTCCATCTTCCCCATGCCTGGATCACCTGCATCCCAAGTGTTTAGATGGCTCACTCCCGAACATCCAATCCATGTCTTTCTTCAAACCTCACCTTCTTAGTAAAACCTTTCCTGATCTTACTGTTTTGATTTGCACCCCTCAATTTCTTTTCTCTTTCTCTGCTTTATTTTTTCCATGACATTCATCCCTTTCCTTATACTGTATATGTTTACTGACAACTGTTTATAGTTTGTCTTCTTTAGTTGGAATGTAAATTCCCTTAAGACAGAAATGTTCTAGGTGGTGTTCACTCAGGTACCCCAGGGCCTAGGAGAGTGCCTGGCACAGAGCAGGAGCTCAAAACATGGATTGAATCAGTCTTTACAAAATATTCAGAAATAAATAAAAGGTGCCAAGGTTTTAGTGGATAAATAACTATCAGAAACTCAGGGTAGGGGAGAAAGGGAGAGAGGGAGAGAGAGAAAATCATACATTAGGAAAAAATGGATCAGCTATGCAGAAAAAAAACTTTCCCATCAATTACCTTTTGATTATATAATTATGTTGTGAAATGATGATTTAATTATTTTGTGAAATAACAATTATGTTACAAAGTGATGATTTAATTATAGTGCCTTGTTTATTTAATTAAAAAAAGAACTCTGAAAATATTTGCGAGAAGAATAGTCAAAAACAGGAAAAGTGAAGTAAGAATAATTCAGGGTTAAATCTGGGATCTGGCACTCCCCAACAATTGCCTTGGTTTGGGTGTGATGAGACTGGATATTATGAAATTAGTAAATAGCCTAATTCATGCTAAAATCTCCAACCCAAATTTCTGTCTTATCAAAATAGTCATCTATATGATCATAGCACACTTATTTAACTGACATTTTTTACTCTTGTTTTACTTCCTTCTTTCAAGTCTTAGCTGTATTTTATTTATCAGAATTATATTAAATAAAGTATTATGAGTAAAGCTTTACTAAATTTTTTCCAGAAAGTGAGAAAGCAGGATTTATTAAGATGACAGAAGAGCTCCCACCATGGAAGGGGACCCGAGGGTTTGTCTAGCTTTACTAATATTTTTATCCCTCCAAGTATGTTCTTCTCAGATAAAAAAAACTTACCACATATGAATTAATATCTCTCATGGTTAACACAGTGCCTGTCCCTTAGTAGATAAATGTGAAATACATGCTAAATACCTGAGAGAACATGTTGATTTTATTAGTTGAGTTTTGCAGAGTTTTAAAACAGCCCCTACCAGTCTTCTGCTATGAGTTGATTGTAACCCATATGTATGAGAGGCATTAGGGTCACTTGATATCACATTCAA
>NW_007224512.1:0-2072 GCF_000164805.1 Carlito syrichta | reverse complement strand
TTATGGTAACTTGTGTAGACCAGTACACCATCCCGTTCAGTATCAGAGCCAAAGGCTTACACGTGTATGGAGCACGTGTATGGACCACGAGGCCCTATGTGAGTACTCTAGCCTCATCTACTGCTTTCCCTCCCACTCTCTTGCCCATAGCCACATGACTCCCCTTGATGTCCCGCAAACAACCAAGCAAGCTCCTGCTGGAAGGCCCTTGAAGTCCATCTTCCCCATGCCTGGATCACCTGCATCCCAAGTGTTTAGATGGCTCACTCCCGAACATCCAATCCATGTCTTTCTTCAAACCTCACCTTCTTAGTAAAACCTTTCCTGATCTTACTGTTTTGATTTGCACCCCTCAATTTCTTTTCTCTTTCTCTGCTTTATTTTTTCCATGACATTCATCCCTTTCCTTATACTGTATATGTTTACTGACAACTGTTTATAGTTTGTCTTCTTTAGTTGGAATGTAAATTCCCTTAAGACAGAAATGTTCTAGGTGGTGTTCACTCAGGTACCCCAGGGCCTAGGAGAGTGCCTGGCACAGAGCAGGAGCTCAAAACATGGATTGAATCAGTCTTTACAAAATATTCAGAAATAAATAAAAGGTGCCAAGGTTTTAGTGGATAAATAACTATCAGAAACTCAGGGTAGGGGAGAAAGGGAGAGAGGGAGAGAGAGAAAATCATACATTAGGAAAAAATGGATCAGCTATGCAGAAAAAAAACTTTCCCATCAATTACCTTTTGATTATATAATTATGTTGTGAAATGATGATTTAATTATTTTGTGAAATAACAATTATGTTACAAAGTGATGATTTAATTATAGTGCCTTGTTTATTTAATTAAAAAAAGAACTCTGAAAATATTTGCGAGAAGAATAGTCAAAAACAGGAAAAGTGAAGTAAGAATAATTCAGGGTTAAATCTGGGATCTGGCACTCCCCAACAATTGCCTTGGTTTGGGTGTGATGAGACTGGATATTATGAAATTAGTAAATAGCCTAATTCATGCTAAAATCTCCAACCCAAATTTCTGTCTTATCAAAATAGTCATCTATATGATCATAGCACACTTATTTAACTGACATTTTTTACTCTTGTTTTACTTCCTTCTTTCAAGTCTTAGCTGTATTTTATTTATCAGAATTATATTAAATAAAGTATTATGAGTAAAGCTTTACTAAATTTTTTCCAGAAAGTGAGAAAGCAGGATTTATTAAGATGACAGAAGAGCTCCCACCATGGAAGGGGACCCGAGGGTTTGTCTAGCTTTACTAATATTTTTATCCCTCCAAGTATGTTCTTCTCAGATAAAAAAAACTTACCACATATGAATTAATATCTCTCATGGTTAACACAGTGCCTGTCCCTTAGTAGATAAATGTGAAATACATGCTAAATACCTGAGAGAACATGTTGATTTTATTAGTTGAGTTTTGCAGAGTTTTAAAACAGCCCCTACCAGTCTTCTGCTATGAGTTGATTGTAACCCATATGTATGAGAGGCATTAGGGTCACTTGATATCACATTCAAGTATTACTATTTCAAGTCATAGCAGCTACTATGATTCAGTGAAGCTGTTTATACATCAGAGAAGATTAAATAATATTCAGAAATAGCCCACAGATCCATTTTCTTATTACCTCAAATGGATGTACAGTACACATTTTTCTGTGTGATAAAAGCAAAAGCTCAGATTGATTTATTTGCTAAATTTTTTGGTTTTTTTCCCAAGAGATCAATATTAATCCCTGCCAGCAGCATATGTGAATGAAAGTATCATGATTGGATGCTGATATGGGTATTCATCTACAAGGCAATAAATACATCTTTCTACACTGTTAAGCACATCTGTCCAAAATGATTTTGGGTTGCAAAAAACCATCTCTGTCCATTTAGTAATTTTGACATTCAGAGTTGTACTGCATAAAGAAAAGCTCTGTGAAAATGTAGCAATAAGCCTCATAAAGCTTATAAACATAAATAGAATTATTTTATGATTTAGAGCCTATCACTATAGTTTTTTTTTTGTTTTTTGTTTTTTTTTTTGGTGTCTCTCTCTGTTGCCCAGGC
>NW_007224511.1:0-801 GCF_000164805.1 Carlito syrichta | reverse complement strand
GCATATGTCTAAAGCATTTGAAAATCTAAATAGATAAAGCAGACATTAAGGACAATAAAGAAATAGAGTGAAATGCAATAATAATAGAAGATTACAATGTTTCGCTCTTTATATTGAACAGAGCCACCAGGCAGAATATCAATAAAAAACACAGGACCTGAACAACACTAGAGACCAAATGATCTACTACATAATGCAGAACTTTCAGTCAACAGCAACTGAACACACATTCTTCCCAATTTTTCTCTAGGATAGGTCAAATGTAAGATAATAAAACAAGTCTTAACAAAATTAAAAGGTTAAAATTATACCAAATTTTTTTTTTCTGATCACAACGGAAAGAAACTAAAAATTAATAAAAGAAAGACTAGATGATTCACATATATGTAGAAATTAAACAGCATACTCTTGAAAAAGCATTGAGTCAAAGAAAAAATCAAAACAGTGACTAGAAAATATCTTGAGAAAAATGAAACAAAATCATAACATATCAAAACCTTTGAGATGCAGCAAATGTTGTACTAAGAGAGAAGATTATAATGATATATTTCTATACTAAAAATAAAGATATCAAATACAGAACTTAACTCTACAACTCAAGGAACCAAAAAAAGAACAAACTAAGCCCAACATTAGAAGTAATGAAATAATATTACAGATTATAGCAGAATAAATGAAATGGAGAATAGAAAAAACAAAACAACAACAAAAAAGCAAAACGAAGAGTTGCTCTTTTCAAAAGAAAATTAGTAAACTTTTAACTAGACTAAACAAAGAGAGAGAGATTCAAAATATAATTAC
>NW_007224510.1:0-777 GCF_000164805.1 Carlito syrichta | reverse complement strand
CAGCATCAAAAAGAATAAAATACATAGGTATAAAGTTGACCAATGGAACAAAAGAGCTATACACTGAAAACTATGAAACATTGATGAAAGAATTAAAGTAGATACAAATAAATAGAAAAATAGCCCATATATATGGTTTGAAATAATTAATATAGTTTAAATATTCGTGCTACTTGAATAATCATTAGCAAGACAAACATAGCTGGAGGTATCACACTTACTGAATTCACATTATATTACAAAGCTGTAGTAATCAGAACATTATAAAACAGACACAAAGACAAATGGAACAGAATAGAGAACCCAGAAATAAACTTACACATATGTGGTCAACAAATTTTTGACAAGAGTGTCAAGAATACACAACGGAAAGAGGATACAAAATTTCAGTTATGAAAGATGAGTAAGTTTTAGAGTTCTAATGTATAGCAATGTGACTACAGTTAGCAATATTTTATTGTGTACCTGATGCTTAGAAAGTTGATTTTAAGTGTTCTAACCATAAATGAAAGGCAGGTTTGTGAAATTATTGATGTGCTAAGTAGCTTGACTATTGTCCTTATTTTACAATGTGTGTGTGTGTGTAATATATACAAACTATTGAGATTTACACTTTATGTACAAATTTTATTGTTGATTATACCTCAATAAAACAGGGAGAAAACAATCTTAAATGTAGATCTGGAAACTAAAATTCCTAGAAGAAAATATAAAAGAAGAGCTGCATGATAATAATCCCGGGAATGATTTTTTGATATAAATACTAAAGCACAGACA
>NW_007224509.1:0-2047 GCF_000164805.1 Carlito syrichta | reverse complement strand
AGAAACAGAAAACCTGAACAGATCAATAAAAAGTAAGGAGATTAAATCAGTAATCAAATATCTCCCAACAAAGAAAATCCCAGGACTAAATGGCATCACTGCTGAGTTCTACCAATCATTTAAAGAAGAATTAATGTAATTATGTAATTTCCCCTAAATTCTTCAAAAAAAATTAAAGAGGAGCAAAAACTTCCAAACTAATTGTGTTAAGTCAACATTACCCTGATATCAAAGTCAGATAAGGGCACTACAAGAAAATAAAAATCACAGGCCAATATCCCGAATGAGCAAAGATGCAAAAAAATCCTGAAAAACAAAAACAATGCATTATAAAACCAAACCCAACAGTAAAAGTAAAAAGTCATACACCATGACCAAATGGAATTTACCCCTGGGAGGATGGATTAAGATATGCAAATCAATAAATGTGACACATCTCATTACAGAATCAAGAACAAAAACCATGAGATTATTTTGATAGATGCAGAAAAAACATTTGACAAAATTCATGATAAAAAGATTTTAGCAACTTAGACATGAAAGGAATATATCTCAATACTATACAAAAGCTATGTATTGGCAAGACCAACAGCTGACATTATACTCTACAGTGAAAAGCTGAAAGTTTTTTTTCCAAAATCAGTAACAAGATAAGGATGCACATTCTCATTACTTCTATTCAACATAATACTAAAGCCCTAACCAGAGCAATCAGGCAAGAAAAAAAAATAAAATAAAAGTAATCCAATTTAGAAAGGATGAAATGAAGTTGTCTTTGTTAGCTGATGACATCACCTAATCTATAAAACACCCTAGAGACCACAACAAAATCTGTTAAAACTAAAAAATCAATTCAGTAAAGTTGTAGTTTACAAAATCAACACACAAAATAAGTTGTGTTTCTACTATAACAATGACGTGTCTTAAAAAGATATTAATAAAACAATCTCATCTACAACAGCATCAAAAAGAATAAAATACATAGGTATAAAGTTGACCAATGGAACAAAAGAGCTATACACTGAAAACTATGAAACATTGATGAAAGAATTAAAGTAGATACAAATAAATAGAAAAATAGCCCATATATATGGTTTGAAATAATTAATATAGTTTAAATATTCGTGCTACTTGAATAATCATTAGCAAGACAAACATAGCTGGAGGTATCACACTTACTGAATTCACATTATATTACAAAGCTGTAGTAATCAGAACATTATAAAACAGACACAAAGACAAATGGAACAGAATAGAGAACCCAGAAATAAACTTACACATATGTGGTCAACAAATTTTTGACAAGAGTGTCAAGAATACACAACGGAAAGAGGATACAAAATTTCAGTTATGAAAGATGAGTAAGTTTTAGAGTTCTAATGTATAGCAATGTGACTACAGTTAGCAATATTTTATTGTGTACCTGATGCTTAGAAAGTTGATTTTAAGTGTTCTAACCATAAATGAAAGGCAGGTTTGTGAAATTATTGATGTGCTAAGTAGCTTGACTATTGTCCTTATTTTACAATGTGTGTGTGTGTGTAATATATACAAACTATTGAGATTTACACTTTATGTACAAATTTTATTGTTGATTATACCTCAATAAAACAGGGAGAAAACAATCTTAAATGTAGATCTGGAAACTAAAATTCCTAGAAGAAAATATAAAAGAAGAGCTGCATGATAATAATCCCGGGAATGATTTTTTGATATAAATACTAAAGCACAGACAACAAAAGCAAAAGTAGACAAGTAGGGCTATATCAAACTAAAAAGTTTTGTACAGCAAAGGAAACAATTTTAAAAAGTGAAAAGGTAACCTATGGAAGAAGACAAAATATTTGCAAACGATGAAGGGTTACTATTTATAGTAAGTAAGTAGATACAACCTGTATCTTCTAACTTTTCTTCTGCAGCTTTCTCGGCATTTATAGAATTGAATAGAGTTAGGGCCTCGCTCTGGATTAGGCATTGACTTAAGGTATTGTGGCTCATTTGATCTTCTATTCAGACCAATAAAACCTTCTCTATGTCAGCAATAAAG
>NW_007224508.1:0-699 GCF_000164805.1 Carlito syrichta | reverse complement strand
AATTGCAGAGAACACACAAAAATGGAGAAACACGCCAGGCTGATGGATTGGAAGAATCAACGTTATTAAACTGACTGACCATATTACCCGCTATTAATGCAATCCCTATCAAACTACCAATGTCATTTTTCACAGAATTAGAAAAAACAATCCTAAATTCATATGAAACCAAAAAAGAGCCAGAATAGCCAATATACATAAAAGAGCTGAATTCCTTCTGTTCCACAGTCTTGAGCTGCAGGCTTGTCCTCAGTTTTGCAAATAAGTCTTCTTTGCCATAAGGAGGAACAGTCAGGAGAATCAATGAAAAACTCAAAATGCCTTCTGATGATATGACATCAAATACAAAGCTCTCCAATGATTACCTATTCAAATTGAAATCACATAGCATTTACAGCTCATGATTTAGGATGAATTATCATGCAAATACATAACAATAGATAATCTATTAGTCAGATATCTTTACACAGTAGGTCTTGGTAACATTACACTATTTACTTGGAAACAAACTCACATTATTATTCATCATCTATTATTATCTCTTTCCCTAATTGAAGAGAATTGAAAATCTAATATTTTAAACACTCCCTGATCCTGCCCCAAAGCTGCTGTTGTCTACTTGACCTTTTAGATACCTCAAAAGTTCCACGGCTTCAATCATCTCTCTTGTGCCTAGTTTATGTAATTATGAAAAAAAAA
>NW_007224507.1:0-762 GCF_000164805.1 Carlito syrichta | reverse complement strand
GGCAAGGGACACACCCCTCACCCAGGAATATCCTTCCCCCCAATCCCTATTTTCATGGCTCTAAAGTCAGTCACCATGTGAACACACCACATGCAGTTGAGAATATGTGTAAAATACTGATATTTTTGGCGACAGGGTCTGGATATGTGGACAAGGCTGGGGATGGGGGCACGATGACCTTTCTCTGCCAGCCTTGAAATCGCGGGCTCCTGCAATCCTTCTGCCTCAGTCTCCAGAGTGGGTGGGACAACGGGCATCTCTACTTCAGAGCCCCTGTTTGGATGGGTGTGGAGACGGGGTCTCCCTGCATGGCCCAGGCTGGCCTTGGGATCCTGAGCTCCAGCCATCCTCCCACCTCTGCTTCCAACAGTGCTGGGATTACAGGCATGGGCTGCTGCACCAGCGCTTCTGATTCATTTTTGATGAAGGATTGAGGCTGGGTTCGGGGGCTCAGCCTCATCATCTCAGTGCTTTGGGAGGCCGAGGCCAATGGCCGGCCTCAGCCTGTGGACCAAGACCCCCCAAGTAACTCAGCAAGAGCTCGTCTGTACCCTCCATTACAAATGAGCTGTTTGTGGTGTGTGCCTGTCGTTCTGGCTCCTCGGAAGACCAGAGAAAGCCTTGCCAGAGCCTAGCAGGCCTAGGCTGCAGTGGCAGTAAGTGAGCCACCACCATCCAGCCTGGGTGATGATGTAAGACTCCGACTCAAAGAAAAAAATGGAAAAAAGGAAATAAAAGAAGAGCATCCATTTGTGTATTGAC
>NW_007224506.1:0-2047 GCF_000164805.1 Carlito syrichta | reverse complement strand
ATAAGGTAAATAATTTGGAACTAAAAAATATTTCCTTAACTATATATTTAGAATTTTTAAATTTTGGATTTGAATTCCTAAACAGTGAAACAATGCTGAATTTTTTTAAGTGCTTAGTAAAGCAACTAGAATAATTAGAAGCCAGCAAACTACTGATTACCATTAATCAGCTTTAATGACACTTTATGGGAATTAAATTCTAAACCATGAATACTTTAGTAGCCATTCCACATTTTCTAATCTTGCTATACAACTAATAAAGGCAATGTTGATATCAAATATCTTCTCTGAAATGCAGAACTCCCTTTCTGAGTTAACATTCCTTGATACATTTAAGGCCGAACAAGTCTGCCATATTTAGTCTATATTCTATGCCGTATTATTCTATGCCACTTGCAGTTTTACTACACCCCAAAATTATAGAAGTTCCTAAAAAGAGATCTGTCCTGCTTAATTTATCTTTCTGTTGGTATCTGATCTGAGACTGTACCTGTTTACAGTTTTATTTTTTGATACTTCCTGCTCTGGCAGCATCATTTTAATGAGATAAAAGTATAAGAACTAAGCAATAACTGACCTCTATTTTTTTTTTTAAAAAAACCTAATGCTATAGTTCTGTTTCAGCATCAGGTTTTCTTACTTCAGAGGTTTTCTAAGCTGAAAAACATACAATTACCCGGTTTCTTTGAAGAAAAGATATAAGACAAAACAGAGATGTTGGGAAGATTTAATTAAAAGGAAATGTTAAGGATCTACTCTTCAGCTGAGTAAAATGTAACATCCCAAGGACAATCGAGTGTTAAATGTAAAAATCACAACTCTAGCTACACTCTAAGAATGTTGTAACTAGAAAAGATTAATAAAAGCAATTTGTTTATTTAAAAATGAGAAAATTGAGGTCTAAAGAAATTAATGGTCAATCCAGTTATATAACAAGTTAATTCCAAAATCAAATTTAAATTCAGATTTCCTGAATCCCAGATAACTTATCCTAATATTTTGCTATTCTAATTAATTAATTGTGCTTTCATTGTACTTTACAGTTTATAAGGGATTTTTATGCATACTGTATACATTGCTTTATTTCTTCCTAAATTGACCTTTATGATATATAGGGAAGGTATTAGTACCATCGAATTTCACTTGCAAACAAGGAAATTGAATCCCAGATTTGATCTGAAGATTACAGAGTTACAAATAAATATATTCAAGATTAGTCCTACGCTGTTTCACTACTCCCACTGCCATCAGTTCAATGTCTGAAGCAATTTGTTGACAAGGTACCTGTCATGCCTCTTTCAAATCTCAAGTACATCTGTGGTCACCTACAACTTTGCAATAGTTCTCCAGGCCTACCATACTGGTGCAGCTGGAGGCACAATTATTGTACTCCAAATGTGCTGTAGAACAGGCCTCACAGTCACAGGAGAGTAGACAATCTTACATTCTGAGTCACTGAGAATTGATTTAAACTGAATCTGGGATCCTGATTGTTTTTCCCTTCTCTTCTGCTAAGTAAGACAGGTAGTGAAAAGGTAAGATTTATTTTGTTTTATTGTATTGTATTTTTTATTGTCTTCTCCATGAAAATCAATAAAGTTCAATAGAAGTAGAATCAGCTTCTCTATAAAAAATAAACTCAAAGTAAAAATGATTTCTTAAAGATTTTCATGTCATTGTCTTCTCTCAAGAAAAACCATTTAGTCAATAAATATTTGTTGAGCATCATGTATTTGCAAGGCACTATTCTATATCCTGGGGATTCTATGCTGATTGTGGCACCCTTTGCTTACAATGACTTGTCCTCTTTTTGCTATACTTGGAGAACCAGAAAGACAAGGAGTATTTGAATCACTGGAATAGGAAGTCTTTTTAGAAGACAACTCACAGTGTGATCTATTTGCTGGCATTCAATAGCAGAGTGATAAACGGAACTTAATTGAGAAGCAGGAGTTCTTTGGTCAAACCCTGACTTTACCACGGGCTTTTTGTGGGGGTGTAGATACGTTCTTGGAACTCCTTCAGCATCTTGACAAGTTTTTTTTTT
>NW_007224505.1:0-1610 GCF_000164805.1 Carlito syrichta | reverse complement strand
TTTTTTTTTTTAAAAAAACCTAATGCTATAGTTCTGTTTCAGCATCAGGTTTTCTTACTTCAGAGGTTTTCTAAGCTGAAAAACATACAATTACCCGGTTTCTTTGAAGAAAAGATATAAGACAAAACAGAGATGTTGGGAAGATTTAATTAAAAGGAAATGTTAAGGATCTACTCTTCAGCTGAGTAAAATGTAACATCCCAAGGACAATCGAGTGTTAAATGTAAAAATCACAACTCTAGCTACACTCTAAGAATGTTGTAACTAGAAAAGATTAATAAAAGCAATTTGTTTATTTAAAAATGAGAAAATTGAGGTCTAAAGAAATTAATGGTCAATCCAGTTATATAACAAGTTAATTCCAAAATCAAATTTAAATTCAGATTTCCTGAATCCCAGATAACTTATCCTAATATTTTGCTATTCTAATTAATTAATTGTGCTTTCATTGTACTTTACAGTTTATAAGGGATTTTTATGCATACTGTATACATTGCTTTATTTCTTCCTAAATTGACCTTTATGATATATAGGGAAGGTATTAGTACCATCGAATTTCACTTGCAAACAAGGAAATTGAATCCCAGATTTGATCTGAAGATTACAGAGTTACAAATAAATATATTCAAGATTAGTCCTACGCTGTTTCACTACTCCCACTGCCATCAGTTCAATGTCTGAAGCAATTTGTTGACAAGGTACCTGTCATGCCTCTTTCAAATCTCAAGTACATCTGTGGTCACCTACAACTTTGCAATAGTTCTCCAGGCCTACCATACTGGTGCAGCTGGAGGCACAATTATTGTACTCCAAATGTGCTGTAGAACAGGCCTCACAGTCACAGGAGAGTAGACAATCTTACATTCTGAGTCACTGAGAATTGATTTAAACTGAATCTGGGATCCTGATTGTTTTTCCCTTCTCTTCTGCTAAGTAAGACAGGTAGTGAAAAGGTAAGATTTATTTTGTTTTATTGTATTGTATTTTTTATTGTCTTCTCCATGAAAATCAATAAAGTTCAATAGAAGTAGAATCAGCTTCTCTATAAAAAATAAACTCAAAGTAAAAATGATTTCTTAAAGATTTTCATGTCATTGTCTTCTCTCAAGAAAAACCATTTAGTCAATAAATATTTGTTGAGCATCATGTATTTGCAAGGCACTATTCTATATCCTGGGGATTCTATGCTGATTGTGGCACCCTTTGCTTACAATGACTTGTCCTCTTTTTGCTATACTTGGAGAACCAGAAAGACAAGGAGTATTTGAATCACTGGAATAGGAAGTCTTTTTAGAAGACAACTCACAGTGTGATCTATTTGCTGGCATTCAATAGCAGAGTGATAAACGGAACTTAATTGAGAAGCAGGAGTTCTTTGGTCAAACCCTGACTTTACCACGGGCTTTTTGTGGGGGTGTAGATACGTTCTTGGAACTCCTTCAGCATCTTGACAAGTTTTTTTTTTAAGAAAATAGTCAGTAAAATCCTTTCTGTTTCTAAGGCATAATGATTTCTATTTTACTGATTGGGCTTGGTGCTTAATCTTGATGTCTTTAAATCTACTTTTTGTCTTTCCTTTTTGTTTTCTGGAATCTTTTGTTAGATAACGC
>NW_007224504.1:0-731 GCF_000164805.1 Carlito syrichta | reverse complement strand
CACCCTTTGCTTACAATGACTTGTCCTCTTTTTGCTATACTTGGAGAACCAGAAAGACAAGGAGTATTTGAATCACTGGAATAGGAAGTCTTTTTAGAAGACAACTCACAGTGTGATCTATTTGCTGGCATTCAATAGCAGAGTGATAAACGGAACTTAATTGAGAAGCAGGAGTTCTTTGGTCAAACCCTGACTTTACCACGGGCTTTTTGTGGGGGTGTAGATACGTTCTTGGAACTCCTTCAGCATCTTGACAAGTTTTTTTTTTAAGAAAATAGTCAGTAAAATCCTTTCTGTTTCTAAGGCATAATGATTTCTATTTTACTGATTGGGCTTGGTGCTTAATCTTGATGTCTTTAAATCTACTTTTTGTCTTTCCTTTTTGTTTTCTGGAATCTTTTGTTAGATAACGCACTGCATAATTTAATAGGCTTCATGAATAATCATATCTTAATCTGAATTTCTTCTAGTCACCCATTGAAAAACAGCCTCGATATAGCTACATGTAGAACTTCAGAGTGTAATATAGTTCCTGAGTGAGGCAATAGTAAGGAAGAATATGAACTCTCAGATTGAGGAATACCTACTGTTTTCTCCGCTTTAATACACTTAGAAGTAACAATTTATTTGTAATAATTATGTTTTATTTACTATTGGACTGATTGATCAAGGTGTAATTCTAATCTAATGTCTCTTGTTCATAAAGCAGTGATATTGCCACAAGTTCACCA
>NW_007224503.1:0-778 GCF_000164805.1 Carlito syrichta | reverse complement strand
ACTCTCATTGAGTCGACTTCTCAGGACCTCCGTGGTGGTCAGTGGGAGGAATTGGCTTGGAAACTGCTCTGAGGTAACGGGAATATTTCTGGAAAATGTATAGAGCACTCCATCGTCCTTTGATTTCAGGAGGTAAAGGATGTCAGGTACCGTTCTTGGAAGTCATTTACAAAGAATTATTTGGAGACCGAGGGCAAAGCATTTCACCTTCTTCCAAATTGAAGATTTCTGTTGTTTCAGATATGGTGGTATACGTCATGCCAAATCCATTTACTTTTGAAACCGTAATTCCTCTACGTCTTTAAGTAACATGACCATGTTCCGCATTATGTGTTACGGGATGTGACGTTTTTATAAAGATGCTGAGCAGATTCAGGCGTTGCTGCAAGACTTGGTAAGAGACATGCAGAGGACTGCGGAATGGTAGGTGTCAGACTTTGCTTCAGAGTTAGTCGATTGTCTCTGACTGAATCTCAGGTAAGACATGCAGACATGTCGGAGAGAGTGGGGAGTGCCTGGCCCAGATGACCGAGGTGGATGGAAGGTGTTTAAAGGGATCCCGGACGTCCTCTTTGGATTGCTGATGTCTCCAGGGAGATAGTCAGGGCCTCGGTTAGAGGCAGGGATGGGGGAGACCGAGCAGGAGGCAGGGAAGTGTCCCTTAAGAGTGGGCCCCAGAATGGCCTAAGGGAATGCAATTGCCAAGCTTTGTTAGGGGTCCAACACATGTCAGAGCCCTCGTGAGTTTCAGGTGAGCCCAGTCACTGGATTGCGGTAG
>NW_007224502.1:0-527 GCF_000164805.1 Carlito syrichta | reverse complement strand
AAAGATGCTGAGCAGATTCAGGCGTTGCTGCAAGACTTGGTAAAGAGACATGCAGAGGACTGCGGAATGGTAGGTGTCAGACTTTGCTTCAGAGTTAGTCGATTGTCTCTGACTGAAATCTCAGGTAAGACATGCAGACATGTCGGAGAGAGTGGGGAGTGCCTGGCCCAGATGACCGAGGTGGATGGAAGGTGTTTAAAGGGATCCCGGACGTCCTCTTTGGATTGCTGATGTCTCCAGGGAGATAGTCAGGGCGTCGGTTAGAGGCAGGGATGGGGGAGACCGAGCAGGAGGCAGGGAAGTGTCCCTTAAGAGTGGGCCCCAGAATGGCCTAAGGGAATGCAATTGCCAAGCTTTGTTAGGGGTCCAACACATGTCAGAGCCCTCGTGAGTTTCAGGTGAGCCCAGTCACTGGATTGCGGTAGAGCCACTGGAGAGTGGTGTTTCCTAGGGTGGGGGTCGAGCCCATTATGCTGCTAGAGGGAGCAGGGGCGAGGCCCTGTGTGCATGGCCGGAGGTCTGAAGAA
>NW_007224501.1:0-772 GCF_000164805.1 Carlito syrichta | reverse complement strand
CTTGGAAGTCATTTACAAAGAATTATTTGAGACCGAGGACAAAGCATTTCACCCTCTTCCAAATTGAAGATTTCTGTTGTTTCAGATATGGTGGTATACGTCATGCCAAATCCATTTACTTTTGAAACCGTAATTCCTCTACGTCTTTAAGTAACATGACCATGTTCCGCATTATGTGTTACGGGATGTGACGTTTTTATAAAGATGCTGAGCAGATTCAGGCGTTGCTGCAAGACTTGGTAAGAGACATGCAGAGGACTGCGGAATGGTAGGTGTCAGACTTTGCTTCAGAGTTAGTCGATTGTCTCTGACTGAATCTCAGGTAAGACATGCAGACATGTCGGAGAGAGTGGGGAGTGCCTGGCCCAGATGACCGAGGTGGATGGAAGGTGTTTAAAGGGATCCCGGACGTCCTCTTTGGATTGCTGATGTCTCCAGGGAGATAGTCAGGGCCTCGGTTAGAGGCAGGGATGGGGGAGACCGAGCAGGAGGCAGGGAAGTGTCCCTTAAGAGTGGGCCCCAGAATGGCCTAAGGGAATGCAATTGCCAAGCTTTGTTAGGGGTCCAACACATGTCAGAGCCCTCGTGAGTTTCAGGTGAGCCCAGTCACTGGATTGCGGTAGAGCCACTGGAGAGTGGTGTTTCCTAGGGTGGGGGTCGAGCCCATTATGCTGCTAGAGGGAGCAGGGGCGAGGCCCTGTGTGCATGGCCGGAGGTCTGAAGAATGACCGTGGAATCGAAGTTGGGCCTGAAGGGATTAAGGGCATGGGCG
>NW_007224500.1:0-6243 GCF_000164805.1 Carlito syrichta | reverse complement strand
TCAGGTAAGACATGCAGACATGTCGGAGAGAGTGGGGAGTGCCTGGCCCCAGATGACCCGAGGTGGATTGGAAGGTGTTAAAGGGATCCCGGACGTCCTCTTTTGGATTGCTGATGTCTCCAGGGAGATAGTCAGGGCGTCGGGTAGAGGCAGGGATGGGGGAGACCGAGCAGGAGGCAGGGAAGTGTCCCTTAAGAGTGGGCCCCAGAATGGCCTAAGGGAATGCAATTGCCAAGCTTTGTTAGGGGTCCAACACATGTCAGAGCCCTCGTGAGTTTCAGGTGAGCCCAGTCACTGGATTGCGGTAGAGCCACTGGAGAGTGGTGTTTCCTAGGGTGGGGGTCGAGCCCATTATGCTGCTAGAGGGAGCAGGGGCGAGGCCCTGTGTGCATGGCCGGAGGTCTGAAGAATGACCGTGGAATCGAAGTTGGGCCTGAAGGGATTAAGGGCATGGGCGTGGGGCATTGGGCAGTGGACAGTGCTCTGTCCACTCGTTGTCAGGGACTGCTTGGGGACCGGGCTGCAGTCGTGAAGCAGTGGCCTGCCCATGAAGTGGGGGAGGGTCGGATGCTGGGACAAGTGGAGACTCAGCATGGTGCGGTGGTCAAAGTCTTCACTGTTTGGGGCCCAGCTCTGGTTCTGCCAGCCGCTAGCCACGAAACCATGAGCAAAGTATTCGTCTCTGGACCTCAACTTCCTTAGTGTGAAAGGAGAATTGCCCATATCCCTCTAGGTGGGTGCCATGTCACCTGCCTGTTGCACAGCTCCTCCAGATTCTGAGGCAGGAGCATCGCTCAATCCGCGGAGTCCTAGGACAACCTGGGTCCATGACAAGACCCCCGCCGAAAAGAAGTACGATTCCCAACAATGAAAAAGAGCGCCTGCCTCAGAGTCGTTTTGAGGATGAGAAGGTTCCTGTATGATCGGGTTATTTAAATGTTTAGAACTGTCCTGGACACAGGGTTCTGCACCCTTGCTATTTCAAATGTGCCGCAGTTGTTGCAGTCGTGGGGAGTGGTGGAATCTAGGGAGGACTCTGGGAGTGTACGGCAATGAGGAGAGGCCAACATCACTGTTGGGGATGAGAAAAGGAGCAGAACGGCCAGCATTCCTGCGAGAGTTAGCTATACATGAGATCGGATGAGCATGAATCAATCCTTGCTGAGAGTGTTGGCATGGGAGGTTATTCTTACCTTATTTCCGTGATGCGGGATTATTGTAGAGATCTATTTGTCATAAGCGATTTGTTACAAGGGTCATCTATGGGTTTTAGACCAAGAATGAAGACCTGAATCTCCATAAGAGGAAACTTCCCTACTCAATGAGCGATCGAAAGGATGAATAACTTGTTTCAGGATATCAGTGGTAAACACAGTCATTTAAAATTGATCATAAAACTGTTAACCAGAAGATGTATACTGGTACTGATTTCAAGACTCTTCCTTTACTGCGCATGTAGAGTTAATGTTTTTGAAATATTGAAATTTGCCCAATTTTGGTCACATTTTTTTTGGTTTTTGTTTCCAGGCTACGATTCCGTATGAAATGAAGAATTTGCTACATGCCCTAACTGTGGTGGTGGAGAAACAGCAACCAATTGACGCCTTATGTGAAGAAGCTGAACAGGTCTGTTGTGTTGGATGACAACATGCTTTCTGGAAGGCTACAATGCACACAGCTTGGTTCTTTCTGAGTTCCTGGGAAAAGCATTCTGGTGATACATTCTGAGTTAGCATTCAGTTGGAGTTTGTCACTCAATATTTAATGTAATGGGCAATTATGTTTTCACTTTTGGACTTCATGAAGAGTTTCGTGGGGATTATTTAAAACAGGAAGAGACAGATCAGAAATGGTTTCTAGCAGTGTACACTGTGTGTCTCAGATTGTTCCTTTGCCACCACATGAATGAAGATGTGTATGTGCCACAACCAGCCCTTCGGAGGCCGGCGATAAAGACGTAGAAACAAAGCTCGAAAAGTTGTTGAAAAGGACCTTCCGTCACAGTTGCATCGTAGCTCTTGGCTGTCGGTGGCAATGACCTCTTCTTCATACACCTCCCTCCTTTTAGGATTCAGGTCGAGTCTTTTTGGGGAGGCATTATTTTTAAGGATTCCCATGAAGTACGTGTGCTAAGGTCACTTCTGAACGGACTGAGATGGCTCAAATAAACAGAGAAAAGTGTTTGAAAGGAAGACTCCTGAGAGAAGTGGAAATTATCTCTATGCCAGTCAGTGGTTTAAACAGAGCTTGCAAGCAGAGTCAGGCTGCTTTCGTGTTTCCTAGAAAGCATTTATTAAGTGGTGTGAAGATTTGCATGAAACCTTTTTCTCTAAATGTCATTGCTAAATGTGACGGCCTAGCGGAGGAAGTGTGGTATGAACTTTGAGTCCTCCACGTCCTTTCTCCTTCCCACCCAGTGAACTGTCACTAGAACCCAGAGTTTTCACCTCTGCAGTGGGATTTGCATGGTTTTCTTCCCTTTGCTGCTGCTGCTGTCCTGGGTCAGGACCTCAGCCTCCTTGCTGGTGCCACGCAGCTTTTCTCTCCATCCTCCCCGCTTCTCCGATCCATCCCTCTATACCTGCAATGTTCTCTTCCTGCCACATAGCCCTTCCCTCTTCCCGACCTGTCAGTGGATTCCCCATTTAAATTCCTGGATATTCAGAGATCCTTCAAAGATACGACTGCTTTTAGAGCTCCATTGGCTCTGTTCTTTCCTCCCGCCCACCGGGCTTGTGGCCTTCTCGGCAGTAACTCACCTGAACTTCCGTCCTTTGCTTGTGCTCTACTCTGAGAATATTGTAAATGGCTTTTTCTTTACCCACTGAAATCCAGTTTTTTTGCCACCCAAGTGGACATTACTCTCCATTCTCGTGCACATGCATGAGTGAGCTGCCCTTCCACGCCTATTATGGACTGTTAATATTGTGTCTGCTTGCATGCTGGCTCATGTCACAGGATTATGGAAGAGATCCTATATGTATTTTTCAATGCCTCCATGCTCTTTCATTAGTAAGAACGATTTTACTCTTTGTTGAAGACAGAAAATAGATTTTCCATATCCCCAAAGATGAAGAACGTACTTGAATGTTTCTTTCCCCTTGATGAGTTCAAACACGAGGGCGTTTCCTTCCCTCTGGAAATTGTGGCCCACAGACTATTCATGACAATAAATCGGTCCTTACTTGGTGAAAAGTGGTGGCACTTATTGAGATAGGACGGCCAGTCTTTTTCTGTGTTTGGTCCTTCTTGAACTTTGCTGTTCACCATCCCGTTTATTCAAACTAAGACTATGACTGGTGTCCAGGCTATAATCAGTTTTCACCCCAATCTGGCATTGAAAAACGTGAATTCGGTAGTTGGCGTTGTCTGTATGATATAGGGTTTTAGCCTGGGAATCAATAATATCAGCATCCTTTAAATGCTGAAGGCGGTTTCTTTTGACATGTGATTTCCCATGTATCAAATGTGGCATGACACGTGGGGGTCTGTAGCTGAACTAGACTTTTTTGTTTAGGTTTTCGGGGACTTGAAGGAGGACCAGCAATGTTTTCCTGGTGGTGCGCAAAAGGAACTTTAGAAACCATGGACTGTGACGCAAGAAAACACTCTGTTGGCCACTGTAAGTAGTGCATACTTAGTGTTAGCAACTAAAGATTGATGTGAGCACTGGAATATTTTCTCAGCAAAATATGTATAACAATCATCCATGTTTCCTTTTGTGAGACAGCAGTGGCAAGAGTTGGCACATATTCGAATGTTTCTTGACTCTCTGGTGCTCTGAAGAAAGAACTCAAACCAAAATGCTAGGATGCAAGCCTAATATTAGCTACCCTGAACCACGTTCTAGTGTTCAAAACAATTCTGGTCTAAAGTAGGAAATGTTCCTTCTCTTTTGTTTGTTTGCTAAATGCAAGACCTGGTTTCCGGAACCTGCAGAATGAGCCCTAATCAGTTCTTTGCATGCTGGTCATTACACTGGCATACACTGTCCATCAAGTTCTGGCAATAAAGATGAGTTTATATGAGGTTGGCCTCTGTGGATCTGTATTCGTCTAAAAAAGTAGAAAGCACAGGCATGCGAGCTCACATTTTTCTTCCTTAAGGGGAAATGTGCAAGTAGACCAGACCTGTCTCGTCTGCGCACCCTTTTGCCTTTACTCCTTAGGTTACAGAGTCAATTCCAATGAAAGTATGACTTCAAGAGAAAATCCTCTCTCTGGGCTCATCAGAATTGTTAAAATAACTTACGTGTGTGTTCCTGCAAAATTTAAACTACAGAAATCATTAAGACATCTGAGCAGGTTGTAGAAACGTCAGTGCTGACTGTGTGTTTGTGAACATGTCATTTCCACAAAGGCATCAAAAGGTCATTTGCTTGGTTTGGGTTCTCCATTAAGGGACACTCACCCTCAGCATTGAATGAAAGTGTTTTATTCACATTCTTGTACATGTAATCACTTGCAGTGAGCAGTATTCCCCATCGTCTAAAGGTGAAGTGTCTAGAGTGCTTTTTTTGCAAGTTAAACATTCAGTGAGGACATGGATGTTCAAACGTACATGCATCTGAGGCTCACGTCACAAATCCTCATGGCTTTCCTTTACAATGTGCACGTATGACTTGTAACAACACACCCATCCTTCATTTGGAAACTGTGGATGCAATACATATGAAATTCCTTTGGAATATACCTAGGATAAGTCCGTGAAATGAATTGTTTCGCTGAGTTACTGATACTGCTTTCATGAATCATTCAAAACAAAATGTTCCCATTGTGAGGAGTGACTTCGTTTCATTTTTCCGTGGGTTTGTCCTTTTACTTGGCCCTTATATTGCCCCCTTCTCATTTTTAGGGTTTTCCAAAACAAATCTGTACAGATTCCCTTTTTCCACCTGCAACAGCTCATCCAGGAATAAGTGGGCCTTCCACCATCATCTGGCATTGAACTGTGTGGGAGAGTCCAGGCCGTAAAGTTTGCATTTTGTAAAGAATTTTCCTTCTAAGCCATAACATATGTTGGTAGAAAAGTGTAAGCACTACTTCAGTGTCTAGGAAGGCCTGATTTGAGAAGGTTTTTCTGTAGTGACATTGGTCAAATAAGTACTCTAACGTCCTGGTGAGAATTAGAGTATCCCTGCTGAGCTCTCTGAATAATTTTATCCTCCAGTGATGAGAAGAGCATCAGGACATGAGGTGCTTAGTCTTGTAGCAGGTGACTTTCCTGCCGTCCTCTTCCTACGTTCAGTGAGTCAATGTAGACTTGAAATATCTTTGGGTGATACTGTAGAGGGAAGAAAGGTTTTGCCCTCAAAAAATTATTGGGGGGTGTGCGGGGGTCCAGCCCCTGCCGGGTCGTGAGTTTTCCTGAAGGAGAGATGGGTAGACGAAAGGCGAAAATAATATACTCGGACACCTGCTTGCTGAACAGGTGACATCCTTTATGAGTTAACAGAAAGCTTGTATACTATTCGTAAAGGGGCAAGACAAAGAAAATTCCTTCACGTACATATCCTTTAAAAGTTACCACCATCTCCTCTTAGAAGAAATGAACAAGCCAAGAACTTCAGTTAATGAGTCTTGAGATAAGTTTAAAAGGAGTTTTACTTAAACTAAACATAATGCATACAAGGTTTACTTTGATTTCTGTTCCACATCACTTGTCTAATTAAAAAGCCTTAAAACCACCAAAACAAAACTATAGATTGTACCTAGTGATAGTAGGAATATGAAACCCATTAACCTGACCAAACAACAGTGGCTAGCATTTAAAGAATAACTATGAAAGTGGCTTACTGTGAAAATACATACGCTAATCTTTACTCTGACTAAACATATAAAGTGGTCTAAACATAATGAAATAAAACTAACACAACTACAATTATTATGGTTGCATAATTGCTAATGAGCTTTTACGTTTAGGATAATGGTGAATTGGCTGTTTTCCCCCTGTGCTTGGCAACCTCCTGGAGAATATCTTTGTCTTAAGATAGGCACTTGAGCAATTATTATTATCTTTAAGGCACCAATTTTATCATTGTGTGAACTTAAACTTATGAACTGAAAACCATCTTCAAAGTAGCTATAAAACACTAAACTGTAGCATTAAAACTTAATTAATGACTCAAAGTAAAAACCTTGTTAAACATAACCAGAGCCTAATAATTTTTGTCAACACTCATACATATGTATATTGATTATATAAACTTGTATGATATGACATTTACCAATTACGATTAATACA
>NW_007224499.1:0-5594 GCF_000164805.1 Carlito syrichta | reverse complement strand
CTAGCCACGAAACCATGAGCAAAGTATTCGTCTCTGGACCTCGACTTCCTTAGTGTGAAAGGAGAATTGCCCATATCCCTCTAGGTGGGTGCCATGTCACCTGCCTGTTGCGCAGCTCCTCCAGATTCTGAGGCAGGAGCATCGCTCAATCCACGGAGTCCTAGGACAACCTGGGTCCATGACAAGACCCCCGCCGAAAAGAAGTACGATTCCCAACAATGAAAAAGAGCGCCTGCCTCAGAGTCGTTTTGAGGATGAGAAGGTTCCTGTATGATCGGGTTATTTAAATGTTCAGAACTGTCCTGGACACAGGGTTCTGCACCCTTGCTATTTCAAATGTGCCGCAGTTGTTGCAGTCGTGGGGAGTGGTGGAATCTAGGGAGGACTCTGGGAGTGTACGGCAATGAGGAGAGGCCAACATCACTGTTGGGGATGAGAAAAGGAGCAGAACGGCCAGCATTCCTGCGAGAGTTAGCTATACATGAGATCGGATGAGCATGAATCAATCCTTGCTGAGAGTGTTGGCATGGGAGGTTATTCTTACCTTATTTCCGTGATGCGGGATTATTGTAGAGATCTATTTGTCATAAGCGATTTGTTACAAGGGTCATCTATGGGTTTTAGACCAAGAATGAAGACCTGAATCTCCATAAGAGGAAACTTCCCTACTCAATGAGCGATCGAAAGGATGAATAACTTGTTTCAGGATATCAGTGGTAAACACAGTCATTTAAAATTGATCATAAAACTGTTAACCAGAAGATGTATACTGGTACTGATTTCAAGACTCTTCCTTTACTGCGCATGTAGAGTTAATGTTTTTGAAATATTGAAATTTGCCCAATTTTGGTCACATTTTTTTTGGTTTTTGTTTCCAGGCTACGATTCCGTATGAAATGAAGAATTTGCTACATGCCCTAACTGTGGTGGTGGAGAAACAGCAACCAATTGACGCCTTATGTGAAGAAGCTGAACAGGTCTGTTGTGTTGGATGACAACATGCTTTCTGGAAGGCTACAATGCACACAGCTTGGTTCTTTCTGAGTTCCTGGGAAAAGCATTCTGGTGATACATTCTGAGTTAGCATTCAGTTGGAGTTTGTCACTCAATATTTAATGTAATGGGCAATTATGTTTTCACTTTTGGACTTCATGAAGAGTTTCGTGGGGATTATTTAAAACAGGAAGAGACAGATCAGAAATGGTTTCTAGCAGTGTACACTGTGTGTCTCAGATTGTTCCTTTGCCACCACATGAATGAAGATGTGTATGTGCCACAACCAGCCCTTCGGAGGCCGGCGATAAAGACGTAGAAACAAAGCTCGAAAAGTTGTTGAAAAGGACCTTCCGTCACAGTTGCATCGTAGCTCTTGGCTGTCGGTGGCAATGACCTCTTCTTCATACACCTCCCTCCTTTTAGGATTCAGGTCGAGTCTTTTTGGGGAGGCATTATTTTTAAGGATTCCCATGAAGTACGTGTGCTAAGGTCACTTCTGAACGGACTGAGATGGCTCAAATAAACAGAGAAAAGTGTTTGAAAGGAAGACTCCTGAGAGAAGTGGAAATTATCTCTATGCCAGTCAGTGGTTTAAACAGAGCTTGCAAGCAGAGTCAGGCTGCTTTCGTGTTTCCTAGAAAGCATTTATTAAGTGGTGTGAAGATTTGCATGAAACCTTTTTCTCTAAATGTCATTGCTAAATGTGACGGCCTAGCGGAGGAAGTGTGGTATGAACTTTGAGTCCTCCACGTCCTTTCTCCTTCCCACCCAGCGAACTGTCACTAGAACCCAGAGTTTTCACCTCTGCAGTGGGATTTGCATGGTTTTCTTCCCTTTGCTGCTGCTGCTGTCCTGGGTCAGGACCTCAGCCTCCTTGCTGGTGCCACGCAGCTTTTCTCTCCATCCTCCCCGCTTCTCCGATCCATCCCTCTATACCTGCAATGTTCTCTTCCTGCCACATAGCCCTTCCCTCTTCCCGACCTGTCAGTGGATTCCCCATTTAAATTCCTGGATATTCAGAGATCCTTCAAAGATACGACTGCTTTTAGAGCTCCATTGGCTCTGTTCTTTCCTCCCGCCCACCGGGCTTGTGGCCTTCTCGGCAGTAACTCACCTGAACTTCCGTCCTTTGCTTGTGCTCTACTCTGAGAATATTGTAAATGGCTTTTTCTTTACCCACTGAAATCCAGTTTTTTTGCCACCCAAGTGGACATTACTCTCCATTCTCGTGCACATGCATGAGTGAGCTGCCCTTCCACGCCTATTATGGACTGTTAATATTGTGTCTGCTTGCATGCTGGCTCATGTCACAGGATTATGGAAGAGATCCTATATGTATTTTTCAATGCCTCCATGCTCTTTCATTAGTAAGAACGATTTTACTCTTTGTTGAAGACAGAAAATAGATTTTCCATATCCCCAAAGATGAAGAACGTACTTGAATGTTTCTTTCCCCTTGATGAGTTCAAACACGAGGGCGTTTCCTTCCCTCTGGAAATTGTGGCCCACAGACTATTCATGACAATAAATCGGTCCTTACTTGGTGAAAAGTGGTGGCACTTATTGAGATAGGACGGCCAGTCTTTTTCTGTGTTTGGTCCTTCTTGAACTTTGCTGTTCACCATCCCGTTTATTCAAACTAAGACTATGACTGGTGTCCAGGCTATAATCAGTTTTCACCCCAATCTGGCATTGAAAAACGTGAATTCGGTAGTTGGCGTTGTCTGTATGATATAGGGTTTTAGCCTGGGAATCAATAATATCAGCATCCTTTAAATGCTGAAGGCGGTTTCTTTTGACATGTGATTTCCCATGTATCAAATGTGGCATGACACGTGGGGGTCTGTAGCTGAACTAGACTTTTTTGTTTAGGTTTTCGGGGACTTGAAGGAGGACCAGCAATGTTTTCCTGGTGGTGCGCAAAAGGAACTTTAGAAACCATGGACTGTGACGCAAGAAAACACTCTGTTGGCCACTGTAAGTAGTGCATACTTAGTGTTAGCAACTAAAGATTGATGTGAGCACTGGAATATTTTCTCAGCAAAATATGTATAACAATCATCCATGTTTCCTTTTGTGAGACAGCAGTGGCAAGAGTTGGCACATATTCGAATGTTTCTTGACTCTCTGGTGCTCTGAAGAAAGAACTCAAACCAAAATGCTAGGATGCAAGCCTAATATTAGCTACCCTGAACCACGTTCTAGTGTTCAAAACAATTCTGGTCTAAAGTAGGAAATGTTCCTTCTCTTTTGTTTGTTTGCTAAATGCAAGACCTGGTTTCCGGAACCTGCAGAATGAGCCCTAATCAGTTCTTTGCATGCTGGTCATTACACTGGCATACACTGTCCATCAAGTTCTGGCAATAAAGATGAGTTTATATGAGGTTGGCCTCTGTGGATCTGTATTCGTCTAAAAAAGTAGAAAGCACAGGCATGCGAGCTCACATTTTTCTTCCTTAAGGGGAAATGTGCAAGTAGACCAGACCTGTCTCGTCTGCGCACCCTTTTGCCTTTACTCCTTAGGTTACAGAGTCAATTCCAATGAAAGTATGACTTCAAGAGAAAATCCTCTCTCTGGGCTCATCAGAATTGTTAAAATAACTTACGTGTGTGTTCCTGCAAAATTTAAACTACAGAAATCATTAAGACATCTGAGCAGGTTGTAGAAACGTCAGTGCTGACTGTGTGTTTGTGAACATGTCATTTCCACAAAGGCATCAAAAGGTCATTTGCTTGGTTTGGGTTCTCCATTAAGGGACACTCACCCTCAGCATTGAATGAAAGTGTTTTATTCACATTCTTGTACATGTAATCACTTGCAGTGAGCAGTATTCCCCATCGTCTAAAGGTGAAGTGTCTAGAGTGCTTTTTTTGCAAGTTAAACATTCAGTGAGGACATGGATGTTCAAACGTACATGCATCTGAGGCTCACGTCACAAATCCTCATGGCTTTCCTTTACAATGTGCACGTATGACTTGTAACAACACACCCATCCTTCATTTGGAAACTGTGGATGCAATACATATGAAATTCCTTTGGAATATACCTAGGATAAGTCCGTGAAATGAATTGTTTCGCTGAGTTACTGATACTGCTTTCATGAATCATTCAAAACAAAATGTTCCCATTGTGAGGAGTGACTTCGTTTCATTTTTCCGTGGGTTTGTCCTTTTACTTGGCCCTTATATTGCCCCCTTCTCATTTTTAGGGTTTTCCAAAACAAATCTGTACAGATTCCCTTTTTCCACCTGCAACAGCTCATCCAGGAATAAGTGGGCCTTCCACCATCATCTGGCATTGAACTGTGTGGGAGAGTCCAGGCCGTAAAGTTTGCATTTTGTAAAGAATTTTCCTTCTAAGCCATAACATATGTTGGTAGAAAAGTGTAAGCACTACTTCAGTGTCTAGGAAGGCCTGATTTGAGAAGGTTTTTCTGTAGTGACATTGGTCAAATAAGTACTCTAACGTCCTGGTGAGAATTAGAGTATCCCTGCTGAGCTCTCTGAATAATTTTATCCTCCAGTGATGAGAAGAGCATCAGGACATGAGGTGCTTAGTCTTGTAGCAGGTGACTTTCCTGCCGTCCTCTTCCTACGTTCAGTGAGTCAATGTAGACTTGAAATATCTTTGGGTGATACTGTAGAGGGAAGAAAGGTTTTGCCCTCAAAAAATTATTGGGGGGTGTGCGGGGGTCCAGCCCCTGCCGGGTCGTGAGTTTTCCTGAAGGAGAGATGGGTAGACGAAAGGCGAAAATAATATACTCGGACACCTGCTTGCTGAACAGGTGACATCCTTTATGAGTTAACAGAAAGCTTGTATACTATTCGTAAAGGGGCAAGACAAAGAAAATTCCTTCACGTACATATCCTTTAAAAGTTACCACCATCTCCTCTTAGAAGAAATGAACAAGCCAAGAACTTCAGTTAATGAGTCTTGAGATAAGTTTAAAAGGAGTTTTACTTAAACTAAACATAATGCATACAAGGTTTACTTTGATTTCTGTTCCACATCACTTGTCTAATTAAAAAGCCTTAAAACCACCAAAACAAAACTATAGATTGTACCTAGTGATAGTAGGAATATGAAACCCATTAACCTGACCAAACAACAGTGGCTAGCATTTAAAGAATAACTATGAAAGTGGCTTACTGTGAAAATACATACGCTAATCTTTACTCTGACTAAACATATAAAGTGGTCTAAACATAATGAAATAAAACTAACACAACTACAATTATTATGGTTGCATAATTGCTAATGAGCTTTTACGTTTAGGATAATGGTGAATTGGCTGTTTTCCCCCTGTGCTTGGCAACCTCCTGGAGAATATCTTTGTCTTAAGATAGGCACTTGAGCAATTATTATTATCTTTAAGGCACCAATTTTATCATTGTGTGAACTTAAACTTATGAACTGAAAACCATCTTCAAAGTAGCTATAAAACACTAAACTGTAGCATTAAAACTTAATTAATGACTCAAAGTAAAAACCTTGTTAAACATAACCAGAGCCTAATAATTTTTGTCAACACTCATACATATGTATATTGATTATATAAACTTGTATGATATGACATTTACCAATTACGATTAATACA
>NW_007224498.1:0-365 GCF_000164805.1 Carlito syrichta | reverse complement strand
TAGAAACATCCCTGCAGCTTCATGAGAAGCAAGAATTAAATGGGAGCCAGAGCAGAGGCAAAGTGGCTTATGGAAAACTGTAGTGACCTAAGCAAGGATGAGGCTATGACCTCCTGGTCCAGAGGAGCTGATTGTGGGATGGCAAGGAGATAACAGTAGAGGAAAGTGATGTAGGTAATTGCAAGGAGACCAGGATTACTCTAGCCATTTTGTGTGGGTAAGATGGATGTGTGTAGTTTTGGCAAAAATGTAGTAAGTGCAATGTTAGTAGTGTGAGACGCCTGTGGAAGATCCAGGTATTATTCGGCAGGTAGTTCACTTACTATCAATTTAACCATTATTGAGCATCTGGGATGTGCTAAAGA
>NW_007224497.1:0-471 GCF_000164805.1 Carlito syrichta | reverse complement strand
GGGATGGCAAGGAGATAACAGTAGAGGAAAGTGATGTAGGTAATTGCAAGGAGACCAGGATTACTCTAGCCATTTTGTGTGGGTAAGATGGATGTGTGTAGTTTTGGCAAAAATGTAGTAAGTGCAATGTTAGTAGTGTGAGATGCCTGTGGAAGATCCAGGTATTATTTGGCAGGTAGTTCACTTACTATCAATTTAACCATTATTGAGCATCTGGGATGTGCTAAAGACCACTCTAGGTAGTAGAATCAACCACAAAAAGGCAAAATCCATGCCTTTATAGAGCCTACATTCTAGTTGGAGGGAAGGAAATATAATCAACAAATATAGCAGGCAAATTATATTGTAGGTGAGCCAGTAACAAGTGCTATGGAGAATAAAGTAGTACATGTGGATTGGGATTTGGGGTGGGCAGAAGCATAGGTTTCAATTTAATCAGGGTAGAAAAGGCAAGTCTTTCTGGGAAGCTGA
>NW_007224496.1:0-1097 GCF_000164805.1 Carlito syrichta | reverse complement strand
AATCTTTGTGCTCTTGCTACAATTCTTTGGGTTCCATATTTTCCTTATTCCCTTCCACATGTAGTTGGATTGTAGAGAAGTAAAAACTAAATAACAAAAAAAAGTATCAAATCCCATTGACCAGAACACTTACACCCAACAGCTGATAGTAATGAATGCTGCTAAAAGTTCAAGCGCAAAAATTGAAGGTAAAGCATGTTAAACATTCAGAAATGGCTTTCAGCAAAGTGGTAATAGAAGCCAAATTCAAGTTGTGTATAAGTTATAAATTAGAAGCAAAGTACTGTAAATTACTAAGAGGTTCCATTCAGAATAGAAGTTTACATAGAATGCTATTATGAAGAATGGTAGAAAGTAAAAAACTTTTTTTCTTTTTAGGATGAAAACCCTCAAAAACATCCTTGCTCTTAGAAGAAAGAGCTTGAGAGTGAGAACTTGAAGACATTGACAAGAAGATACCTGGTCTAATGAAATCTCAAAGAAATGAAGTTAAAGAAATTAATCTAAAGATTGATGAAAATTAAAATATTATCTTTTTTTAAAAGTCAGTTAGAGGAAAGAAGAAAAAACACATTGGAAATGTTGAAAGAGAGAATAAGCAGATCCTTCACTAAGAAATTTCATGCTTAGTGCATAAGAGAGTTTTCATTTATAATTAAAATGTTATGAATTAAACCCATTTTATAAATATTACAATTTTTTTCTCTTTATTAGGATAAATGTTGAAATGAGCAAGGTTTGGGTCATTTCTATTAATCTAGTAAGTTTTGAGAGGCAAAGCATTAACTCACACATATTACAACTTCTGTTGACCACAGTAAGGTTAACAAAGGGAGGTGAAATTCTGAGCCAGGGTTTTTACATTATTCCTCAGATCCCAGTTTCCCTTGCTGTAATAGAAACAAATTGATTTAAGATGGTGATAAAGTAGAATCGAACTTCCCATCTTATAAACAAATGACACTGCATTTTTCTCAACAGTCATGTTTTTCAAATTCTTTGTGCTTTGAAACAGCTTTGAGCAACATTTATTTTCTCCACATATCTTGTATAAGCATTGGTTCTGCTTATAATTTACAAAGTGATAATTTATTTCA
>NW_007224495.1:0-697 GCF_000164805.1 Carlito syrichta | reverse complement strand
ACAGATCTGAATTTCAGTGTTCCTCACTGTACATCGGATGGTCTAAAAATACTCACAAATTGGTCTTCACTTTCCTAACCAGGCTGGGCCTTAATCGAAAGACAAACTCTTCTGAGAATTCTGAGGGACTATTACTTCCCACGGATGGCATCATCTATAAATAGCAGTGCCTTCCAGGTAGTGAGATGTTGGCTGGCACAACCCTGCACTTGCTTCATTCCAGGAAAGATTTAATGTTGCAGAGGATTCTGGGAGCAAGAAGCTGGTCTGCAACTTTGAGGGTTGGAGAAAGTCACACTGAGCCTTCCTGGAACCCTTCCTCAGTATCAACCTACCCAGCTGGGCACCAGGGAGACATATTTGCATGAACGAGCATGTCAGTATCTCATAGTAGAGAGAAGTTCAATAGAATACAGTAGCCACAATAGAATACAATGTAATTCACAGATAAAATTTTATTTTAATTTAATTTTATTTTTTGAGTTGGAGTCTCACTCTGTGGCCCAGGTTGAAGTACAGTGGCAGGCTGCTAACAGCCACTGCAGCCTTGATCTGCTGGGCTCAGTGATCCTTCTGCCTTAGCCTTCCAAGTAGCTGGAACTACAGGCACATGCCACCATGCCTGGCTAATTTTTTTAGTTATTGTAGAGGTGAGGTCTTGTCAAGTTGCCCAGGTTGGTCTTGAACCAGTCTGGCT
>NW_007224494.1:0-1357 GCF_000164805.1 Carlito syrichta | reverse complement strand
TGGGGCTAATGGAGCCCTCCTTTCCCTGGAGGGAGGAGGGAGGTCTTGTAGGCCTGGAGTCTTCCAGGAGGAGGCTTTTGAGCCCAGGACGTGGGACGGCATGTATTTAGGGTTTCTGCAGCACTCATGACCTCCGCTGGTGGCATTTTATCTCTACTCCTAAGATCTGAGGATCTGAGAGCCGATGAAGCATTTGTTTAATGATTTAACAGATTGGCCAGTATCGTAGACAAGCCAATTCTTTAGGAAAAAAATATGCCAAGAAAATGCAATGACATGGACTTGGAGTTAAAAGCCCCACACAATACAATAATGCCACTATCATTTATTTTTCATCTTCCTTTGTGCCAAATACCATTCGTGCACTTTGTATCCTTTATTTCACTAACACCTCATCGTTTCTATGCAACATGCATGATCGTTCTCTTTTTACAAAGGAAGAACATGCCTTTGAGAGGGTGAGTGGCTTGCCCTTCAGTCACGTGATAGGCAGGTAGTAGAGACAAGCATTGAATCCCCATTCTGTCTGATACTTAAAGTAGTACTCTTTCCTTTTACTATTATTATTATTATTGGTAGTAGTAGTAATTGTTAGCATCTTATCCTTGTTGTAGTCAGGCTCTAAGATTGCCTTAATGATCTCTGCCTTGCGGTATTCGTGTCCTATTGTTGAATGTGGGTTGCATCTTGGAACTCTCTTTTAACCAGTTGAATACTTTATAGTGATGGGATGTCCTTTCTGAGGTTAGGTTACAAAGAGACTGCAGGTTCTGAATTGAGTGCTTTCCCCTTTCCCCCCATCCTCTCTATAGCCCTTGTTCTGAAAAAAGCAAGATGTCCCATGTGACAACTAACTGATGTTGTAAGCAGGCAGCCATTGAGGATCTGACTTGCCAACAGCCACAAGTGAGAACCTTGAGACCCAGTCTTGAGATGGCTATAGCCACAGCTCACACCCTGAGTGGAGTCTTGCAAAGGACCAGAACCAGAACCACCCAGTTAAGTGATTTGGACTTTTGACCTGCTGATCATTTGAGATAACGAATTTATGCTATTTTTAGTTATTACATTTTGGAGAAATTTTTATCCAGCGATAGATAGCTACACCAGTTATAAAACAATCCTACTACTACTACTACTACTACTACTACTACTACTACTACTACTAAAACAATAGCTATTACTTTTAAATATTTTAAAATGTAAAGAGCACATTTAAGTGCTTTACATGTAGTAACTCATATGATGCTTTTAATAACAGTGTTCAATATTTACATTTTATAGATGAGAAGCAGAAACACAGAGAAGTCAGGGAGGTGGGTTCAGAGCCTCATACTTCTGAGTTCTTTCTCTGAAA
>NW_007224493.1:0-576 GCF_000164805.1 Carlito syrichta | reverse complement strand
TCAGTGCTGGCTGCTGGAGATACACTGAGAAGAAAATAAAGTCAAGTTCAGTGGTTCTGGGCCATGCATTGGAATCACCTGGGAGGTTTAAAGATCCTCATTTCCAGGCCAAATCCAGACCTACTGCATCGTGGGATGGGGGAACTCGTCTTAGTCCAGTTAGTGTTTTCATAATACCTGAAGCTGGTAGTTTATAAATAAAAGAGATTTGTTTGGTTTATGATTCTGTTGGCTCAAAGGTTCAAGATTGGGCATCTAATGAGGATCTCAGGAAGTTTCTTCTTCCAGCAGAGGTGAAGGGAAGCTGGTATGTATCGAGACTACATGGTGAGAGAAAGAGAGAGAGAGAGAGAGAGAGAGAGAGAGAGAGAGAGAGAGAGAGAGAGAGGAAGATCTATCTATCTATCTATCTATCTATCTATCTATCTATCTATCTATCTATCTATCTGAGAGAAGGAGGTACCAGTCTCTTTTGAACAAAGAGAACTCATTCACTCCATCCTCCATGAGGAAAGGCGTTAATCTATTCATAAGTGAACTGCCCCCATGACCCAAACACCTCCTATTAAGTCCCAC
>NW_007224491.1:0-773 GCF_000164805.1 Carlito syrichta | reverse complement strand
AAATTCATATCACAAATGAATAGCCAGAAGAAGAGGTAGAGAAGTCCAAAGGTTCCCAAACATTGGAGTCTCTGTTCCCAAAAAGGTGGGATGTACTCCCATTTCCTCATGTGATCAAACCACAAGGGAGTTCTCATGGTGGCCTCATTACTAGGCATGTTCAATTAAATTATCTACCATTGACAACAGAAACAAGAGGCTGGAGGTGAGACTGAAAGTTCCAACTCTCTAATCAAGGCTTGGTCTTTCTGGTGACCAGCCTCCATCCTGAAGGTATCTAGGAGCCTACTCCAAGCTACCTCGTTAGCATAAACGCAGGTATAATTAAAAGAGGTTGGTTATTAATAACAATAGACACTCCTATTGCTCAGGAAATCCTAAAGTTTTTAGGAGCTCTGTGCAAGGAACCAAATAGACTTAATTTATTATACCACAATGAGTCATTTCTGTAATTAAAAAAATAAAGGCAATAAAAGAGGTTCAATGTCAATAAAAAAACTTGAACATGGGGAAATGCTTTGTATTATCTAAGATAAGGTAAAGCTCTAAAGAAATCCCACAGATATCAATAACACAAGCCATCACCAAACAGAACTTCATATTCCCTATGACTGAGTCTGTACCCAAACACTGGTTGAGGAACTGCTCATGGAGGAACTTTGAAAGCCATACCTTCCACTTTCCAGAAAATTAGTTTTATTCACAAATGAACCCAGACTGTGACAGGGCTGGATACATAGGCTTCCAGACTATGGGCTCTGGAATAACTGTCC
>NW_007224490.1:0-877 GCF_000164805.1 Carlito syrichta | reverse complement strand
TCTTTGCAGATGTAGTTGAAAATCTCAATATTCCATCATCCTGAATTATCTAAGGGAACCCTATGTCCACTGACAAGTGATCTTACAGAGACATAAAGGCCTGGCATAGTGGCTCAAACCTGTAATTCTAGCACTAAGTATATACACATATATACATAAATATATGTGTTGTAGACCACTGCCCTGCTTGAACTCTGCTGAAAACATGCTTGGTGTGTGTACAAAGTCACAACCATCCAAGAATGTGTGTAATGGCAAAGCCAGATGGGCATGTATGCTGAGGCAAGTTCTAAAAGTGCAGTGTCTGTTGTGTTGGGTTAGATTAAAAAGTTATACATTGTCTTGCAAGCAGCTGCACTATATCCTGTAAACAGTCATGTTTTATCACAACAGTTTTCTAAGATTATAACAGACAATTTTCATTACATTGTCTGTACTTTGTCCTTGAAGGCTTACTTAACTATGTCATTTTGTACTAATAAAATTCTGGTGAGAAAGAGACTTGGGGCCTTTTTTCCATGAAGCAAAGTGCCACCTGGGCCCCCACTTTCTAACTTAAAAAGTGTCTTGTGAACTGCGCCGTTCCTCTTTCAGAATCCTTTACCACCCTGCAACACACAATGCAGCAATGGAGTACTTGCTGACATCACACAACCTCCTCAGTTTGAAAGAATAGAAAATTGAGACCCTAAGTAGACCAATAACAACCCAGAAAATGGACTTCACTATGAGAAAACTACCTACCAAAAAAAAAGGCCTGAGCCAGAGGGCTTTCAGCAGAATTATACATAACATATAAAGAGACACTGATACCAATACTATTGAAATTATTCCAGGCAATCGAGATAGATGGAACTGTCTCCAAATAATTTTATGA
>NW_007224489.1:0-764 GCF_000164805.1 Carlito syrichta | reverse complement strand
CGACTAGACACTTCCCAAAAGAAGACATATGAGCAGTCAATAGATACATAAAAAAATGCTCAGCCTCACTAATCGTCAAAGAAATGCAAATTAAAGTCACACTGAGATACCACCTAACTCCAGTCAGGATAGCTATCATCAATAACTCAAAAAACAATTGATGCCGGAGAGGGTATAGGGAAAAGGGAACACTTCTACACTGCTGATGGGAGTGTAAGCTAGCACAACCTCTGTGGAAAACAGTTTGGCGATTCTTGAAAGATCTAAAAATCAACCTTCCATACAATCCTGCAATGTCCCTTCTGAGAATATACCTGGAGGAACTCAAATCACTCTATGAAAAAGATAATAGCACACACATGTTTATTACAGCATTATTCACAATAGCAAAAACATGGAACCAACCGTGCTGCCCATTGAAGAGGACTGGATTTTTAAAAAAGTGGTACATATACATAATGGAATATTATATAGCCATAAGGAAGGACAAAATTATGAACTTCACAGCAACTTGGATGGATTTAGAGTCTCTAATACTCAGTGAGCTATCACAGAAACAAATAATTTAATATCAAATGTTCTCACTCATAAGTGGACCTTTAAGGATTATCATAATACTATAAGAAAGGATTGGCAGTAGTGGGATACTGCCAGAAGGAGGGGGGCACATCTCATCAACAATGAAACCTACATTATGATCACTTGTATACCTAACCCTGAATTGTACCCCATATTTTTAAAATAAAAAAATTAAAAAAGAAAGA
>NW_007224488.1:0-672 GCF_000164805.1 Carlito syrichta | reverse complement strand
GGATGGATTAGAGTCTCTAATACTCAGTGAGCTATCACAGAAACAAATAATTTAATATCAAATGTTCTCACTCATAAGTGGACCTTTAAGGATTATCATAATACTATAAGAAAAGGATTGGCAGTAGTGGGATACTGCCAGAAGGAGGGGGGCACATCTCATCAACAATGAAACCTACATTATGATCACTTGTATACCTAACCCTGAATTGTACCCCATATTTTTAAAATAAAAAAAATTAAAAAAGAAAGAAAGGGATTGATTGTAGTGGAACACTGTCAGGAGAAAGAGTGTGCACATAACATCAATAAGGTACCCAATCTCCAACGAGGTAAACTGGGAACCAAAGGGAGGCCTAAACTTTACCTGTACAATAGCAATTTATATACTTAACATTGAGTTGTTCCCTACATCTTTAAAAAAATTTTAAAAGCTCTAATATAAAATGAGTCTCTTGTACACAGCATCTAAAGCCATATCTCAGTATCCATGGGAGATTGGTTCCAGAACACACCATAGATATTAAAATCCATAGGTCTGGCACAGAGACTCACACCTATAATTCCAGTTCTTTGGGAAGCCACAGTGAGAGGATTTTCTAAGCCCATGGGTTCTAGACCAGCCTGGGCAACTAGGCCAGACCTCATCTCTAAAATACATCCAGAAACGTGA
>NW_007224487.1:0-489 GCF_000164805.1 Carlito syrichta | reverse complement strand
GTCTTCCCAGACCCTCCCTCTCTACCTGGAACATGCATCCTCTGCTCTTGGTCTGGCTAATTCTGACTTACCTTTCAAGTCTCACCTGAAAGACCCCTCCTTCGAAAGCAATCTTCTCTCATACACCTGTTCTGTGTCACCGCACGTGTATTTCATTTTCCCGTTCCTTTATTCCTCACTGAATCATCAGCTTCCTCATGACAGGAGTTCTACCAATCTTGTTAGTATTGACAAGCCAGCTAGGAAGCACATCCCTGGCTCAGAAGACAGGACACTGATAAGGGCTGACCTGGAAGCCACTCAGGACGTGTTGCTTGGTGAGAACAGCAGCTTCCCACACGGATTGATGGTTTTGTCCCATTTGGCAGAGAAAAAGCTTCCCAATAATAATTTTCAAAGGACAAAAACCAACATGACAATAACTGAAATTGTCACAAGTACATAGTCAACCTACCTGGCAATGGAGTGGGGTTATCAGTCTTTCCTTGG
>NW_007224486.1:0-720 GCF_000164805.1 Carlito syrichta | reverse complement strand
CGTGTATTTCATTTTCCCGTTCCTTTATTCCTCACTGAATCATCAGCTTCCTCATGACAGGAGTTCTACCAATCTTGTTAGTATTGACAAGCCAGCTAGGAAGCACATCCCTGGCTCAGAAGACAGGACACTGATAAGGGCTGACCTGGAAGCCACTCAGGACGTGTTGCTTGGTGAGAACAGCAGCTTCCCACACGGATTGATGGTTTTGTCCCATTTGGCAGAGAAAAAGCTTCCCAATAATAATTTTCAAAGGACAAAAACCAACATGACAATAACTGAAATTGTCACAAGTACATAGTCAACCTACCTGGCAATGGAGTGGGGTTATCAGTCTTTCCTTGGCTTTGTTTTTGCTTAATCTGTGTTTTTTGAAATTTGTAGGGGGAAGCATGAACTTCTTTCTGGCTTTAATAATAATCATTTTCTTAAAAGAAGACTTCTATAGAAAAATAATTTGGGAAATTCAAATTTTTGAGCAGCAAAAAAACTATTATTTCAGAGTGTGTAATGTTTGCCAAGAACACACTTCCGAATGAATTTGTTAAATCTACAAAAATAATGGAATTTACTCAACTCCTGACTCTTACGTAGAGTTCGAGGATTGGAATTCTCAGAGTTCACTGTTATATTCTGCTTCTATTAGAAAGAAAAATATTGCTGCTTCCCTAGAAACAGGCTTTGTTTTTCAATGATGGTGTTATCGCCACTAAATTTTTC
>NW_007224485.1:0-655 GCF_000164805.1 Carlito syrichta | reverse complement strand
AAAACTATGTTGAACAGGAGGGGTGAGAGTGAGCATCCTTGTCTTGCTCCAGTTTTCAGGTTCCAATTTCTGTCTGGTTAGCAGTTTGCTGGTTTCTCGTAGATGACTCTTACTATTTTGAGGTATGTTCCATGTATGTTCGAGGGTTTTTTTACATCAAGAAGGTGTGCTGGATTTTATCAAAAGCTTTTTCCGCATCTAATGATATAGTAATATGTTTTTTGTCTTTACATCTATCTGTTGATGTATTTAATTATGTTTATGGTCTTGCAGATGTTGAATCAGTCCTGCATCCCAGGGATTAAGCCTACTTGGTCATGGTGGATGATTTTTGTTATGTGGTGTTGGATCCCGTCTGCTAGGATCTTGTTGAGAATTTTAGCATCTGTGTTCATCAAGGATATTAACCTGTAGTTCTCTTTGTTTGTTGAATCTTTACCCGGTTTGGATATCAATGTGATGTTGGCTTCATAAAATGATTTGGGAAGGGGTCTACCTTTCTCAATTGCCTGGAATACTTTCAATAGGATGGGTATCAGCTCCTCCTTGTATGTTTTGTAGTATTCTGCTGGAAAGTTATCTGGTTCAGGACTTTTTTTGTAGGTAGTTTTCTTATGACATAGTCAATTTCCTAGGTTGCTATTGGACTATTTAG
>NW_007224484.1:0-825 GCF_000164805.1 Carlito syrichta | reverse complement strand
TCCTCAGCAAGAAAAACAAAGCAGAAGATATCACACTCCCAGACTTTAAGCTTTATTATAAAGCTACAATAATAGCTCGGTGGCTCAGCCTGTAATTCCACGCTTTGGGAGGCTGGGGTGAGTGAATTGCCTGAGCCCGTGGGTTCGAGACCCGCCTGGGCAACTTGGCAAAGCCTCATCTCTACAATAAATAATAATAATTAAAAAATTAGCCGAGTGTGGTAGCGCACACCTATAGTTCCAGCTACTTGGAAGGCTGAGGCGGAAAGATCACCAGAGCCCAGCAGGTCGAGGCTGCGGTGGCCAGGAGCGGCCACTACACTCCAGTCTGGGTGACAAAGTGAGAATCCAACTCAAAACTAAACAAAAAATAAATAAATAAACAATCAAAATAGCCTGGTATTGGTACAAGAATGGGCATATTGACCAATTTAAAGAAATAGAGATTCCAGAAACAGGACCTCAATTTCTCAACCAACTCATCTTTGACAAAGCCTTCACCACCAATGACTGGGGAGAGGAGAACCTATTCAGTAAATGATGCCGGGAAAACTAGTTGACCACATGCAGAGGATTAAAACAAGATACCTACCTATCACCATACACAAAAATCAACTCGAAATGGATCAAAGACCTAAACATAAAACTTCAAACTAAAATAACCTTAGAAAACGCACGAGACACCCTTATGAAAATTGGAACTGGCAACCAATTCCTGATCAAAACCCAAAGTGCCATGCCATAAGAGATAAAATAGACCAGTGGACCTCATCAAACTGACAGCTTCTGCAAAGTCAAAGAAACCACCAAGAGAGCAGGAGACAG
>NW_007224483.1:0-814 GCF_000164805.1 Carlito syrichta | reverse complement strand
GCTCAGCCTGTAATTCCACGCTTTGGGAGGCTGGGGTGAGTGAATTGCTGAGCCCGTGGGTTCGAGACCCGCCTGGGCAACTTGGCAAAGCCTCATCTCTACAATAAATAATAATAATTAAAAAATTAGCCGAGTGTGGTAGCGCACACCTATAGTTCCAGCTACTTGGAAGGCTGAGGCGGAAAGATCACCAGAGCCCAGCAGGTCGAGGCTGCGGTGGCCAGGAGCGGCCACTACACTCCAGTCTGGGTGACAAAGTGAGAATCCAACTCAAAACTAAACAAAAAATAAATAAATAAACAATCAAAATAGCCTGGTATTGGTACAAGAATGGGCATATTGACCAATTTAAAGAGATAGAGATTCCAGAAACAGGACCTCAATTTCTCAACCAACTCATCTTTGACAAAGCCTTCACCACCAATGACTGGGGAGAGGAGAACCTATTCAGTAAATGATGCCGGGAAAACTAGTTGACCACATGCAGAGGATTAAAACAAGATACCTACCTATCACCATACACAAAAATCAACTCGAAATGGATCAAAGACCTAAACATAAAACTTCAAACTAAAATAACCTTAGAAAACGCAGGAGACACCCTTATGAAAATTGGAACTGGCAACCAATTCCTGATCAAAACCCAAAGTGCCATGCCATAAGAGATAAAATAGACCAGTGGGACCTCATCAAACTGACAAGCTTCTGCAAAGTCAAAGAAACCACCAAGAGAGCAGGGAGACAGTCCACAGACTGGGAAAAATTATTTGCCAACTGTGTATCTGACAAAGGCCTAACATCTAGGATCTACAAT
>NW_007224482.1:0-812 GCF_000164805.1 Carlito syrichta | reverse complement strand
CATTAGTTTTTAAGGACACACAAATATGATGACAATGAGACACCACTATACATACGCAAGGATGATAAAACTAGAAAGGCTGACAGTACCAAGTGTTGACAGGGATGTGGGGCAAGCAGAATTCTTATACATTACTGGTGGGGGTAGAGCTACTTTGGAAAAAGTTTCTTATAAAATGAAGGTACACGTATTACAGGACCCAGAAATCATCCTCCTAGGTACTTGTCCAAGATAAATGAAAACATACGTGAACACAAAAACTTGTAACTAGACGTTTAAAGCAGCTTTACTCAGAATGGCCTCAAACCGGAAACCACTTAAACATCCACAACGGGGGAATAGAGAAGCTATTTATGGTACATCCACACAGTGGAATACTACTCTGCAACGAAAAAGAATAAAATTACTCAAACACAACAAAATACCTAAATCTCAAAGGCACTATGCTAAGTAAAATCAACCAGACTTTAAAAAAGAAGCCAGTACCTACTGTATAATTCCACTTATGTGAAATTCTAGAAAAGGAAAACCTATAACGACAGAAACGCCGGTAATCATGGGTAGCTGCAGAAGAGCAAACAAATGAGGGAGGAGGTTGAAAGCAAGAGGGAGGCGTGACAAAACTTCTTGGAGTGACAAAAATATTCGGGGCAGCCAAGAGACTCATGAAAAAGTGCTCAGCCTCACTCATCATCAGAGAAATGCAACCAAAACCACATTGAGACACCACCCAACCCCAGCAAGAAAGGCCGTCATTAATAAAACAAACAGCAACAGATGCTGGCGAAGATGCAGAGAAAAAGGAACACTTC
>NW_007224481.1:0-1140 GCF_000164805.1 Carlito syrichta | reverse complement strand
AACCTCTGGGTTCAAGCGATCCACTCGCCTTGGCCTCCCAATATGCTGGGATTACAGGCTGAGCCACCGAGCCCGGCTGGAATATTATATTTGGTTTGAGAAAATTAATTTGCTATATTGAATATTATGGGTTGATTACTGTCGCCAATAAAAAGACACATTGAAGTCCTAACACTCAGTACCTCATATTGTGATCTTATTTGAAAACAGGATCATTGAAAATGCAATTAGTTACACTTAAATGAGGTCTTTCTGGAGCAAGGTGGGCCCTTAGTCTAATATAACTGATGTTCTTATTAGAAGAGGAGAGACATTCTTGTGAAGACACAGAGACAGATGGAAGACGGTCATATGAAGACGGAGGCAGAGATTGGAATTAGGCTGCCACAAGCCAAGAAATACCTAAGGCTACGAAAAGTTTGACAGGGTGAGAAAGAATCCTTCCAGGGAAATTTTGAGGGACCATGGTCCTGCTGACACCTTAATTTCGGACTTCTGGCCTCTAGAATTATGAGACAATACATGTATGTTATTTTAAGCCACCGAATGGGATAAGTTATTACAGCCACAGGAAACTAATACAACAACTATAAAAAACTTCCAAATTTAATAAATACAGCAATTCAAGGAAATATTTCTTGGAGATCTGACAGACCAAGTACACACAGCTACCAGGTATTTTTTCCTCTATCATTCTGTGTGGCTGAGATCCTCCTCTATCAAGTAAGTAATTCTATATTTTTATTCTTTTTGATTTCCCTTTGGGTCAGAGACAATTAGACATATTTTTTCTATTTTTTTCATCTTTTGCCTTTCTTTGTACTTTATCCCTTTCTGTCATTAATGACTCATAAACCTTTAGTCTTATTTTTATCAAGCCTACATTAGACTGATCATTCCAAAATCATATGGTCATCATGATATTAGATGTGATTCTTGGCAGATAGTAGGATGCTAATTTCTTATCCCCATCACCAAAGCATGTGCGGATGAATCCATAAGTATGGAAATTATGTAGATATACCCATTTACTCTTTTGAAGTTCAAAGCTCATCTTAAATTACTTTCAAAGCAATAAGTTTCTCCACTTGGTACGAGGGGGAAAAAAAAACCCTTTATGCTATTTTCTTAAATGTCTGC
>NW_007224480.1:0-767 GCF_000164805.1 Carlito syrichta | reverse complement strand
CCTTATCCGAAGGTTCAAAGCCATGTTCCACACAAGGGGCAGAGGAAAGGATATGGAGGAACTTACATTCAATTTCTGAAAACTCAGACCCAGAATTAGAACTCATAATTTCTGCTTGCATTACACTGGCAGGAATTTCGTTATAGGACCAAACATAGCTTCAAGCAGGACTAAGAAATACAGTCTTTCTCCAAGAAGCTGTATTTCTAGTTACAATTCTTATTACAGAGGAAGGTGACAAAGAACATGCAGTGGAAGAGACCAGCAGTCTCTTCCAAAAAATACAGTTAATATACACTAGAATATGTGTTTCCTTTCAGTAACATAAAAGACTTAACATTATATAAATTTTATATCCATGCTTAAGATTAAATCAATTTTCATTTGAATAGATGCTGAAAAATAGTATGGCAAATAAATTAGATGTCATTTTATAAATTTGTTGGAAGGACGAAAGCAGTAAATGCAAGGCAATGTCTGTGAATTTTCCCAGTATGTCTCTTCTGGAATCAATAGAAAATGTTTAGGATTGTAACAGAGAAAAACTTCTGTAATAATAGCTGTGTTTTTGTCCCACACTGGTTAGGCCATAGAAAGGGTGAAGGACAGGGGAGAGGAGAGAAAAGGGGAAAAATGAGAAAGACCATCTCATCAAGTCAAATTAATTTATTTGAAAAATGTAAAGATACAAGAACAACAACAAATCTAGCCTTCAGAAAAACAAATTTGAAGGCTGTAGAAAAATCCAAGTTTTGGTGTAATAATTT
>NW_007224479.1:0-852 GCF_000164805.1 Carlito syrichta | reverse complement strand
AAATGTTTATAAGATAGAATAAAGTTGGAGTAACCGAACTTTTATAAAAACTGTTGCTAATGAAATGTATGGCAGGGAGGTCATGAATTTGAACTGATCTCCTGCCCAGGGCTCTGGTGGACTAAACTGAGTTAGAGTTCCTCACGCTAAAGTCCCATACGCCAAACTGAAACTAAGTTGTTTATCTGACCTTTGAATAATCAGGGGAGAAATGATAGCCACACAAACAGGACAGTTTTAAACTATCATGATAAGTCCCTTCTGCTGTAACTCTTACAAAGAAATTAATGTGGAGCAACTTGATATTAACCAATCAACTTTTTGTTTTGTGCTGTTTCCTTGTACTTACTCAAGCTACTTATTAAAACCGTCATGCCCAGTGTAGCAGCTGTTTTCAGATAAGATGCTACCTAATTAATTACAAATCAAAGCCAATTAGATCATTTAACTAAATTTGTTGTAATTGTATCTTTTGACAAGATCATGCTATGTAAATAAAAATAAAGGATGTTAGGGTCTCAAATGATTTAGAATATTTCTAGTAATGAATGTGTGCATTTAATAGCTATCATTTTGGGGAAAGGAATTCTTTTTACCCTGCTGAAAATTCTTTGACCTTGAAAATAAAATCACCCTATTGAAAGTAATTTAATCAACAAATGTGTTGAACCACTTGGAAATGAATTTCTTTCTTTAATTTGTGAGATGTTTCTGTTTTGCCATTATATCTTATAACATGGCATTTGCATGGAAATAAATTATAGCATCTTAGAGGTGACTTTGAACAAGTTTCCACTGAGTAACTCTGAATGTGAACATTAGTTCATAATACACAAATACTATCTTCATCAC
>NW_007224478.1:0-768 GCF_000164805.1 Carlito syrichta | reverse complement strand
CATGCCCAGTGTAGCAGCTGTTTTCAGATAAGATGCTACCTAATTAATTACAAATCAAAGCCAATTAGATCATTTAACTAAATTTGTTGTAATTGTATCTTTTGACAAGATCATGCTATGTAAATAAAAATAAAGGATGTTAGGGTCTCAAATGATTTAGAATATTTCTAGTAATGAATGTGTGCATTTAATAGCTATCATTTTGGGGAAAGGAATTCTTTTTACCCTGCTGAAAATTCTTTGACCTTGAAAATAAAATCACCCTATTGAAAGTAATTTAATCAACAAATGTGTTGAACCACTTGGAAATGAATTTCTTTCTTTAATTTGTGAGATGTTTCTGTTTTGCCATTATATCTTATAACATGGCATTTGCATGGAAATAAATTATAGCATCTTAGAGGTGACTTTGAACAAGTTTCCACTGAGTAACTCTGAATGTGAACATTAGTTCATAATACACAAATACTATCTTCATCACGACTGACATGCAATTCTTTTTTAAAAATGATAGCATTGCTCTTAATTCTACAAAGTTATGTTATTTTTAAAGGAAAGGACAGTGTCTTAAAATTTTAATGAACTTGCCCACACAAATATTCTAGGATAATGACAGATGGTGCAAGTATTTTTACATAATCAGACCCAAGATAGGATAATCTAGTCATGTGTACCCAACAGATGTGTGCTTACACAAACATACTTTGGAAACTGCTTCTCTGCTAGATGCACATGGAATTAATATTTGTAGACACTTGGCTTGAATTT
>NW_007224477.1:0-714 GCF_000164805.1 Carlito syrichta | reverse complement strand
TTAGAATATTTCTAGTAATGAATGTGTGCATTTAATAGCTATCATTTTGGGGAAAGGAATTCTTTTTACCCTGCTGAAAATTCTTTGACCTTGAAAATAAAATCACCCTATTGAAAGTAATTTAATCAACAAATGTGTTGAACCACTTGGAAATGAATTTCTTTCTTTAATTTGTGAGATGTTTCTGTTTTGCCATTATATCTTATAACATGGCATTTGCATGGAAATAAATTATAGCATCTTAGAGGTGACTTTGAACAAGTTTCCACTGAGTAACTCTGAATGTGAACATTAGTTCATAATACACAAATACTATCTTCATCACCACTGACATGCAATTCTTTTTTAAAAATGATAGCATTGCTCTTAATTCTACAAAGTTATGTTATTTTTAAAGGAAAGGACAGTGTCTTAAAATTTTAATGAACTTGCCCACACAAATATTCTAGGATAATGACAGATGGTGCAAGTATTTTTACATAATCAGACCCAAGATAGGATAAACTAGTCATGTGTAACCAACAGATGTGTGCTTACAACAAACATACTTTGGAAACTGCTTCTCTGCTAGATGCACATGGATTAAATATTTGTAGACACTTGGCTTGAATTTGTAATGCCACTACAATCATGGCAGAGAGAATGTTTTTAAATAACAAAATCTTTGTTAAATGTCAAACTTGCTTCTTTATACGTTTAGCAGCTATGTTCTGA
>NW_007224476.1:0-990 GCF_000164805.1 Carlito syrichta | reverse complement strand
TAGGAATAAACTAGAGGTAGTAGTGGGCAAGGTGGAAGAATAACTTAATTTTTATTATATATTTTTTTATACTTTGGATCTTTTTTACAAAGCCCATAAATTTTCTTTTCAATATAAAAGTTTCTTTTTATAATATTATGTACATAATATCTATATATCTATGTAGCAATAAATGTGCCAGTTAGCAACAATGGGAGTATAAGTGAATTTGTGGGCAATTTAATTTTTCTTCTTGCATTTTTTTTTTATTTCTAAATGTTCTATAATGAATATATCTTATTTTTATAATTAAAAAGTATTAAGTAAACAGAATTTGGAGCAAGATGAAAATTTAGAATGGGGGCTGGGAAGAATTATAAAGGTCTCTGTCCTGACCTTGGGCATACTGGTGGCATCTGCTCAGAGGTTGTCCCCTCCAAGTGGCCTTGTCCTGAGCATCTGGTCCTAGGTGGGCCTGGCCTTTGGTTCTCTCCATAACACCCTGCTTGGTTTCCTTTATTGCATTTTCACAGTCATTTTATTTCTTGGTGTGCTTGCCTGTTTCATGTTCGTGTCTCCTTCTGGGCTGAGGTTGTGATCTTGGGTCATGTCGGGCTGTTCAATTTGCTCCAGCAAATAGCCTAGAATGTGGGCATGGTAGGTGCTCAGTAAGTGTTTGTTGAGATACTATATGAAGGAATGGACACACACTCTTCATGACTCTTATATCCCAGGACCCAGTGACAAAAGTTGTTTTAGCTAAGAGAAGAAATACCCACAATGGCATTATGCATTGACATGAGAGCATGGCCCCAACGGGGCAGCAGGAGCAAGGGGACTGCATGAAATTAGTGGGAGGGAGAGGAGAGGGGAGTCTCATACTTGGCACAGCCATGTGACGCTGGCAGTGGGCATTCTCATAGGTGTGGTGACAGGAGTCGGCTTGTCAAATTTATGGTGAAGGCTCCTCTATTGTCACATAGACACATACAGAGGAAAACAAGACTGGAA
>NW_007224475.1:0-1076 GCF_000164805.1 Carlito syrichta | reverse complement strand
AATAAATGTGCCAGTTAGCAACAATGGGAGTATAAGTGAATTTGTGGGCAATTTAATTTTTCTTCTTGCATTTTTTTTTTATTTCTAAATGTTCTATAATGAATATATCTTATTTTTATAATTAAAAAGTATTAAGTAAACAGAATTTGGAGCAAGATGAAAATTTAGAATGGGGGCTGGGAAGAATTATAAAGGTCTCTGTCCTGACCTTGGGCATACTGGTGGCATCTGCTCAGAGGTTGTCCCCTCCAAGTGGCCTTGTCCTGAGCATCTGGTCCTAGGTGGGCCTGGCCTTTGGTTCTCTCCATAACACCCTGCTTGGTTTCCTTTATTGCATTTTCACAGTCATTTTATTTCTTGGTGTGCTTGCCTGTTTCATGTTCGTGTCTCCTTCTGGGCTGAGGTTGTGATCTTGGGTCATGTCGGGCTGTTCAATTTGCTCCAGCAAATAGCCTAGAATGTGGGCATGGTAGGTGCTCAGTAAGTGTTTGTTGAGATACTATATGAAGGAATGGACACACACTCTTCATGACTCTTATATCCCAGGACCCAGTGACAAAAGTTGTTTTAGCTAAGAGAAGAAATACCCACAATGGCATTATGCATTGACATGAGAGCATGGCCCCAACGGGGCAGCAGGAGCAAGGGGACTGCATGAAATTAGTGGGAGGGAGAGGAGAGGGGAGTCTCATACTTGGCACAGCCATGTGACGCTGGCAGTGGGCATTCTCATAGGTGTGGTGACAGGAGTCGGCTTGTCAAATTTATGGTGAAGGCTCCTCTATTGTCACATAGACACATACAGAGGAAAACAAGACTGGAAGTGAATGATCAACCATTACTATTGACGCTGGCAAAAGCCCATGCTTCCATTGCAAGGAAGACTATGACACTAGGGGGGCAAAGCAGCGAAATTTGGAGAACTGGTTTCTCGTAGACTTGGCTGGGCTGGGAGTTGGTTATGTATCATTGTTGCAGATACTTCACCTCTTTGAGTCTGTTTGATCATTTGAAAAGGGAAGATGGTTGGGTGCAGTGACTCAAACCTGTAATCCCAGCACTTTGGGAGACCAAGG
>NW_007224474.1:0-1372 GCF_000164805.1 Carlito syrichta | reverse complement strand
CATTTGACAATGTTTTGTTGTCTATTTTATTTCCAAGAACAAGGATGTTAGGACAAACTGAGGGCTTAGTGTCATCTCTTGACGAGGTTTTTCTGGTGGCCTGGATTAGGGACAGGATTTTCCTTGCTGCCAACACTCTATGTGTCCAGAGGATGTGGGTCACCTCTTGATAGGTAGGTAGAGGCTCTGGTCCCTGCAGGGGAGGCTGCTGACTTTATATGCTTATCCCATACCCTGCCTTCCTGGGGACTGGACAGTATGCTTTGCAGGATTTGGAAATCCCACCCTATCCCATCCCTTGTTTGTCTGAATGCTTGTTTCTTGTCTTGTATATGGTCTGCTGCATTATCAAGAGCAAAAGTGAATTATTGTCTGATGTTGGGGCCCTCTGTTCCTGATTATGAGTCTTTAAAAAATTTTTTTAGACACAGGATCTCACTCTGTCAGCCAGGCTGGAGTGCAGTGGTGTGATCATAGCTCACTGCAACTTTGAACTCCTGGGCTCAATTGATCCTCCTGCCACAGCCTTCTGAGTAGCTGAGGCTACAGGCACATGCCACCATGCTGGGCTGTTTGTGAGTCTTATTGAATCACTAAAATAGTGATTCCCAGAGCCTTTGGGCTGAAAGGAAATGTTAGGTACCTTTCAAAGTCTCTATTTGACAAAAGAGGCATGCAAGCCTCACATAGAAGAGGTGAGGATCAAATCATCGACCGGGGTGGAGTCAACCCTGGGGTCTAGTTCTGTCCTGTGTTCATTGTTAATTTGTTGACTTGTTTTCCTTGTTGATTTGTTTTGAAAACCTATGATGTTACTTTTTTTTTTTTAAATGAGGAGAAAAACATGTTGGCGAATAGATTTCAAATGTTATAGAAATGATGTACTTACAGAGGAAAGCGTTGTTAAGTAATTTACATTTTTCATTTTGATTCTTCCACAAGGATCAGTTTCTAAACCAAAAACTTAGATCATGTGATCAAAGAGTTATTTGATTTATAGTTATTTTTTAATCAAGGTCTTATAAAATTTTAAAATCATATTTAGTGATATAATGAGAGCTAACACTTACTGAGTTAATTTTTTGAGTTCAAGTCTCACTCTGTCACCCAGGCTGGAGGGCAGTAGCGTGTTCACAGCCACCACAGCCTTGACCTGCTGAGTTCAGGTGATCCTTCTACCTCAACCTTCCAAGTACTGAAACTATAGGTATGTGCCACCATGCCTAGCTAAATTTTTTTGATTTATTGTAGAGACAGGGCTTGTTAGTTTGCCCAGGCTGACTTGAATCCATGAGCTCAGGTAATCCTCTCACCTCCGCCTGCCAAAGTGCTGGGACTATAGGTGAGAGCCACCATGCCTGGCTTGTTTTAA
>NW_007224473.1:0-770 GCF_000164805.1 Carlito syrichta | reverse complement strand
TTCAGGTAATCCTCTCACCTCCGCCTGCCAAAGTGCTGGGACTATAGGTGAGAGCCACCATGCCTGGCTTGTTTTAAGGTTTTTACGTGACCTTTCTTCTTAAATTTTTCCACTATCCTGTTAGGCAAGTATAAGAAATATTTTTATTCTACAGAAGAGGGAACTAAGGCTTAGAGAAATTAACGGACTTAATGAAGGTCAAAGATTATTAACAACTCTTGGCTTCCTCACTAAGAAATCTATCCTCTTATTCACTATACTATGTTGCTTCCCAGTTCATGCATATACATACATTAGACATAATTTGGAAATCAGCAGACTTATTAAAAATATAGAAGTACAATTAACTCTTGAACAACATGGGTTTGAACTGTATGGATCCACTTATCTGTGGATTTTTTCCCAACCAAATGCACATTGAAAATCGACTATTAGTGGAATGAGAAGCCCACAGATATGGAGGGCTGACTATTTGAATATGTTGGCTCCACAGGGCAGGCTGTGGGACTTGAGAATGCACTGATTTTGGTATACACCACAAGTCCTACAACAACCCCTCTGTATATACCAAGGAATGGCTGCATATTAAATCAGATACATTTGGGATATAAGGTCATCATCCCCATGACTGAAGATATTCTGATTTGTCCTGATTTGCTGTATGCAGGCACCTGACTCCATGTCCCCCAAAGTCTGACAACACTATGCTTGGGAGTCTTGTTGTCACTTATGTTTATTGTAATGGACACTTGTAATCGACATTTGAGCTT
>NW_007224472.1:0-728 GCF_000164805.1 Carlito syrichta | reverse complement strand
GAGAGCATCCACATAGTTGGGCACCCCATGATGTCCTCCAAGGCTCAGCGTTCTCCAGCCCAAAGACAATAGCCATGCTAGGGCCATCATAATCCTCACGCTGTTTTCCACAATTGCCACCTAATCTGGGCCTAAGTGTAATCCTATTGAGCATGGTTTTTTTGTTGTTGTTGTTTTTAGTTGGAGTCCCACTCTGTCGCCCAGACTGGAGTGCAGTGGCTGTTACTGGCCACTGCAGCCTCAACCTGCTGGGATCCAGCGATCCTTCTGCCTCAGCCTTCCAAGTAGCTGGAACTACAGGCATGTGCTACCACACCTGGCTAATTTTTGATTTATTGTAGAGATGAGGTCTCGTCAAGTTGTCCAGGCGGGTCTCAAACCCACGGGCGAGCATGATTATTAAGTCATCACCTCTCTTCAGCCGATATAAAAATCTCATCATTGACCCAAGCTAGGATCCACCTTCCACCCCTCCATTTCAAGGACGTCCATATGCTCACCACAAGTCAACACAGGGACCAGAGTTCTGAAGAGTATTTTACTTTTTTGGACTCAAGACCAGGCTCCTGGCTGAGACCCTTTATCCCAGGGGCAGCAGCATTTTCCCAAGATCTTCTCTGACACCAAGATCTGCATGAAAAGGAGAAAGACAGGGCATGTCAACAAGCAATTCAGCACTTCCATAGGGATGCTGCCTCACAGAAGCATTTCCTCCACAAAATGCTGGA
>NW_007224471.1:0-774 GCF_000164805.1 Carlito syrichta | reverse complement strand
TTGATTTATTGTAGAGATGAGGTCTCGTCAAGTTGTCCAGGCGGGTCTCAAACCCACGGGCGAGCATGATTATTAAGTCATCACCTCTCTTCAGCCGATATAAAAATCTCATCATTGACCCAAGCTAGGATCCACCTTCCACCCCTCCATTTCAAGGACGTCCATATGCTCACCACAAGTCAACACAGGGACCAGAGTTCTGAAGAGTATTTTACTTTTTTGGACTCAAGACCAGGCTCCTGGCTGAAACCCTTTATCCCAGGGGCAGCAGCATTTTCCCAAGATCTTCTCTGACACCAAGATCTGCATGAAAAGGAGAAAGACAGGGCATGTCAACAAGCAATTCAGCACTTCCATAGGGATGCTGCCTCACAGAAGCATTTCCTCCACAAAATGCTGGAGGGAGATACATGGTCATGTGCAACCTGCCCTGTAGGCTAAAGATTGATGATCCCCCAGGGTCAGGAGTCAAGTACAGACAGGGTACTGAACAGCTTGGATGTACGTTCCCTCAGATCTCAGGTTGGAAAGTGGTCTCCAGTGTCAAAAATTGGGTTTCGTGGCCAATGTTGGTAATGGGAGAATTTTTCCTGCTGTTCTTAATGAGTGTGCTCTCACAGCTTGAGTTCCCAAGAGAGATGGTATTTTCCAATGAGCATGACATGTCTTTTTCTGACTTTTGTGCCCCCTCTCATCTTGGGTCCAGTGAACTCCCTTTGCTTTGTGTCACTATTCCAAGTTTTTTGAGCCTTCAGAAGATGTCCAGCAGAGGCC
>NW_007224470.1:0-773 GCF_000164805.1 Carlito syrichta | reverse complement strand
AGCCCACAGGCAATAGATATATGCATAGAAAAAAAAGAAGCACACAACTCTGAATTACACTTCAACTAGAATATATAAAACAATCATGAAAATGAAATTGAAGTTTAATATAGGAATGTAGGTAATAAGGGATCAGCAAACCAATCTAAATAAATTAAAATGTCTAGGCCCCAACTAATTATGTGAGCTTCAAAACAAGAAAAGTATCTGAGGAACCAAAGTTAATGATAAGAAAAACTTATTAAAAATGTCTCAGGAAAGATAGATTTTAGAAACCAAGAACTAGTGAACTTGAATTTTAGGCCTCATAAAATTCTAAAGCAGATTGATTATTAAACAGCTAGTCTATGAATTCTTGAAAAATAAAGTGGAATTCACCAGGAGATAGGGAGCTGGAGTCAAGAGAGTATTGTATGATGACAAAAGTCCTTGGTACATATTGTGAATAAGGCCTCCAGGAGTCACCTTTGTGATTTCTCCTTTTCCCTATTTTCAATGGTTAAACTGTGTCCCCTTCTCACCAAAATATGTCCTAACTCCTGGTACCAATGTGATCTTATTTGGAAATAGGATCTTTGTGGATATTATTAAGGTACAAATTAAGATAAGATCATATTAGAGTAAAGGTGGGTCCTTAATTCAATATTATTGGTGTTATAGGAAGAGGAGAAAACACATAAGAGAACACAGACACAGAATGAAAGGAACCCCATGTCATGACGAAGGAAGGGATAAGAGTGGGAGAAAAGTATGGAATTCTCCCTCCAAGCTCT
>NW_007224469.1:0-1044 GCF_000164805.1 Carlito syrichta | reverse complement strand
TATTTTATATTTATTTAAGACCAGGTGCCAGACTGACTTTACACCCAAATGGATCTGAATTCCTCAGTTACTGACTCAAAAATATCTATGACATCCACTAAAATGAGGTAATTTTAGAGCAGGCATAACTTCTCAGGTTGCTCACAAATTGAAATGCCACAACTCCTATAACAACCAATAAAATAAGACTTTAAGATTCTGGTATGGTATATAATATTTTTTTAAAATCAACCTTCACCACTTTCCTTATATTTTCAAACTCAACGTAAGACTAAGACAGAAAAATTTAAAGTTATAGACAAAGGTCAAACAAACACTGATAGGAAATGAAAAATTTGAATTTTGTTTCCAGCAAATATGAAAGACAAGTAATTAAGTGAAAAACACACTAGTACAGTATACCTGATAAAGTTGAATGGCAGTTTTAAGAATCATTTTAACACCTGTCTTGGCAAGGGAAGTCAGTCAAGGCATTCCTCAACTACAAGGAACTTCAGATCTACAGGGGCCTGTAGGAGTTTGCCCGGGACTGTTTGCCAATCCCTGACAAACCAGAGATCGAGACGGAAATGGCTCATAGCTGGGACATGAGAGACATAATCTGGTACCTGAGTCTATCATAGAAAACCCACTAAACCCAGAGCTCCCAAAGAAAAAACACTATTAACAGTGTCTGTAAGAAATATCCCTGTTTATGGAGTTACTTGCCTGTTGCAGCTTTGCCTCTGAGGGAAGGACAAAGGGAGATTGAAAAATTTCAGTGATCTCCCACTTCTAACCACAAGCCTCCATCTCAGGTGTCTGAGGCAAGAATTCACACCATCTATATGGTTCAATATAGCCATATTGAAAAATGTAGATTAAGGTGATCTAGGGTTGTCAGTAGCACAGGTTCCAGACAAAAGTAAACCCAAACCTTCTATAGACAAACTCACTTCAATACATACCTTAAGAAAGTCCCACAGTTGATACTTCAAGATTGGTTCACAGTGAAAAGTCACCAGGCTGGGCTCGGTGGCTCAGCCTGTAATCCCAGCGCTTTGG
>NW_007224468.1:0-680 GCF_000164805.1 Carlito syrichta | reverse complement strand
TCCCTGTTTATGGAGTTACTTGCCTGTTGCAGCTTTGCCTCTGAGGGAAGGACAAAGGGAGATTGAAAAATTTCAGTGATCTCCCACTTCTAACCACAAGCCTCCATCTCAGGTGTCTGAGGCAAGAATTCACACCATCTATATGGTTCAATATAGCCATATTGAAAAATGTAGATTAAGGTGATCTAGGGTTGTCAGTAGCACAGGTTCCAGACAAAAGTAAACCCAAACCTTCTATAGACAAACTCACTTCAATACATACCTTAAGAAAGTCCCACAGTTGATACTTCAAGATTGGTTCACAGTGAAAAGTCACCAGGCTGGGCTCGGTGGCTCAGCCTGTAATCCCAGCGCTTTGGGAGGCAGAGGCGAGTGGAATGCCTGAGCCTGCTGGTTTGAGACCAGCCCGGGCAACTTGTCAAGACCTCATCTCTACAATAAATCAAAAATTAGCTGGGCGTGGTAGTCAGCACCTGTAGTTCCGGTTACTTGGAAGGCTGAGGCAGAAGGATCGCCGGAGCCCAGCAGAGTGAGGCTGCAGTGGCCAGGAACATGCCACTGCACTCCAGTGTGGGCGACAGAGTGAGACTTCAACTCAAAACAAAAAAAGAAAGTCACCAAATATTGATCAACGAACAACCATGAGGCAGAGTCAAGATATATTTTTTTTTTAACTGTCA
>NW_007224467.1:0-1020 GCF_000164805.1 Carlito syrichta | reverse complement strand
TTTGAAGTTAAATAAATTCAAATAAATACATATTACCCTTTGAGTCTCACAAAAATCCAAATTAACTAACTTTCAAATCTTTGTATAATTATAAAATTGGAGTCCCAGGAGAATGGAATATATTGCAATAACTGATGTGTCTTCTCAAAATTATAAAAAGATATGAATATCTGAATTCAACTTGTATTGATTTAACTTTCTTCCCACAACTTCCTTCTACCACACTGTCCTCATCCTTCAACATTATTTCATTCAATCTCATCAATATCTGAGGGAAGGTAAGTAACTTTAAAAAAACACCATGCTTTCATAACTTATTAGTATGAACATTTTTGGTTTGTTCCTGAAAGTGTAGACAAAAAATATGCATTGCCTCTAAATAAAAACTAAAAACATAAAATTGATCAAAAGTCTGAGTATGAATTTTGTGTGATCTAAATTTTTAAGTCCGAGTCTTAATTAGAGGCATTGAATTTATTTTATTAAGACTTGGATAACTTGGGCATTGAAGTGCTTCTTAAATAATGGTGTTGCATGCAAGATCTGGCAAGTACTTCAGTTCTAAATTATGTTTCCATTCATTATAGAAACCTAAGTGCAAGGAAGAACAAAGGAAAGAAAGAAAGACAATTTGGGTCTGGAGTTAAAAGATCTGGGATAGAAACCCAGCATTGTCAAATCAGAGTAAGAGCAACAACAAACACCAATTGATCACCTACTATATGTTAGGTGTTTTTTCTAGTTCTCTCACAAATTGACTAGCTGTATGACTCTGGGAAAGCCTTATAACCTTTCTGAAATTTAGTTGTAAATGAAAATAATACTGTGTACCCATCTTATCTCATAAGGTTCCTAAGTGACTCAAATGAGGTATTAAGTAGCCTAAATAGAGCTAAAATTTACTGACCACTTATTATGTATCAGGCATGGTTCTAACTGCTTTACATGCGTTAATTCATCTTTAAAAACTATCCCACAAGGTAGGCAATACTATTTTATAGACAAGGAAACAGAGGCGAA
>NW_007224466.1:0-932 GCF_000164805.1 Carlito syrichta | reverse complement strand
CTTGTATTGATTTAACTTTCTTCCCACAACTTCCTTCTACCACACTGTCCTCATCCTTCAACATTATTTCATTCAATCTCATCAATATCTGAGGGAAGGTAAGTAACTTTAAAAAAACACCATGCTTTCATAACTTATTAGTATGAACATTTTTGGTTTGTTCCTGAAAGTGTAGACAAAAAATATGCATTGCCTCTAAATAAAAACTAAAAACATAAAATTGATCAAAAGTCTGAGTATGAATTTTGTGTGATCTAAATTTTTAAGTCCGAGTCTTAATTAGAGGCATTGAATTTATTTTATTAAGACTTGGATAACTTGGGCATTGAAGTGCTTCTTAAATAATGGTGTTGCATGCAAGATCTGGCAAGTACTTCAGTTCTAAATTATGTTTCCATTCATTATAGAAACCTAAGTGCAAGGAAGAACAAAGGAAAGAAAGAAAGACAATTTGGGTCTGGAGTTAAAAGATCTGGGATAGAAACCCAGCATTGTCAAATCAGAGTAAGAGCAACAACAAACACCAATTGATCACCTACTATATGTTAGGTGTTTTTTCTAGTTCTCTCACAAATTGACTAGCTGTATGACTCTGGGAAAGCCTTATAACCTTTCTGAAATTTAGTTGTAAATGAAAATAATACTGTGTACCCATCTTATCTCATAAGGTTCCTAAGTGACTCAAATGAGGTATTAAGTAGCCTAAATAGAGCTAAAATTTACTGACCACTTATTATGTATCAGGCATGGTTCTAACTGCTTTACATGCGTTAATTCATCTTTAAAAACTATCCCACAAGGTAGGCAATACTATTTTATAGACAAGGAAACAGAGGCGAAAAGACTAATTATCTAGCCCAAGGTTATATAGCTAGCAAGAAGCTGAGCTTACATAAAAATGAAACGACATGTTAAGATGATTTGAATAAAGC
>NW_007224465.1:0-787 GCF_000164805.1 Carlito syrichta | reverse complement strand
GCAAGTACTTCAGTTCTAAATTATGTTTCCATTCATTATAGAAACTAAGTGCAAGGAAGAACAAAGGAAAGAAAGAAAGACAATTTGGGTCTGGAGTTAAAAGATCTGGGATAGAAACCCAGCATTGTCAAATCAGAGTAAGAGCAACAACAAACACCAATTGATCACCTACTATATGTTAGGTGTTTTTTCTAGTTCTCTCACAAATTGACTAGCTGTATGACTCTGGGAAAGCCTTATAACCTTTCTGAAATTTAGTTGTAAATGAAAATAATACTGTGTACCCATCTTATCTCATAAGGTTCCTAAGTGACTCAAATGAGGTATTAAGTAGCCTAAATAGAGCTAAAATTTACTGACCACTTATTATGTATCAGGCATGGTTCTAACTGCTTTACATGCGTTAATTCATCTTTAAAAACTATCCCACAAGGTAGGCAATACTATTTTATAGACAAGGAAACAGAGGCGAAAAGACTAATTATCTAGCCCAAGGTTATATAGCTAGCAAGAAGCTGAGCTTACATAAAAATGAAACGACATGTTAAGATGATTTGAATAAAGCCGGGCTCGGTGGCTCAGCCTGTAATCCCGCGCCTTTGGGAGGCTGAGGTGAGTGGATTGCCTGAGCCCGCGGGTTCGAGACCCGCCTGGGCAGGCGAGACCTCATCTCTGCAATAAATCAAAAAATTAGCCAGGCGTGGTAGCGCGCGCCTGTAATGCTGGCTACTCAGAAAGCTGAGGAGGAAGGATCGCCGGAGCCCAGCAGGTCGAGGCTGCGGTGGCC
>NW_007224464.1:0-729 GCF_000164805.1 Carlito syrichta | reverse complement strand
AGTTTGGTAGTGCTCAAGGAGCAGTTCTTGGGAATTGGTGTTCACATCATTAAACTTCTTGCTTATATCTTGTTATTTGTGCAACTCAGTAATAGTTCGATTCAATTCATGAGTGGTTTCCCTTTTTTTTTCTTTCTCTTATTGTTATGTTCTTCAATTTACTCCACTTCAATACAGCCAGTTTAAGGTCCACCAGGGCAGTGGTTGCCAACTTTTTTGGCTTCAGGGATCAGTCTCATGGAAGACAATTTTTCCATGGACTGGGGGGATGGGGATGGTTTCAGGATCTCCAGCACATATTATTTATTGTGCACTTTATTTCTGTTATTATTACATTGTTACATATAATGAATAATTATACAACTCACCATTTAAAAAAAAGAGTCATGGACAAAAGTGGTAAATAAAATAGTGGGTGGGCCACACATGGACTAAAGTAAATGTAGGACTGTGACTGTAGCTGTACAACTGAAGTACATCAACTCACTTGCCACTCACTGATAGGGTTTGATATGAGTCTGCAAGCAATTGATTAATTATGGTCTCTGTGCAGTCAAACCTCACTGCTAATGTTAATCTGTATTTGCAGTCACTCCCTAGCATAGCATCACTGCCTCAACTCCACCTCAGGTCATCAGGCAATAGATTCTCAGAAGGAGCATGCAACCTAGATCCCTTGCATGTGCAGTTCTCATAGGGATTGCACTCCTATGAGAATCAAATGCCACG
>NW_007224463.1:0-2047 GCF_000164805.1 Carlito syrichta | reverse complement strand
TTGTCTCAAGTGAGCCATTTAGTTACAAAGACCTCAGGTAAAATGTGGAGCTCTGCCAAGCATGCCTCATAGCCAAGAACAAGACCCTATTCCCTACCTAGGGGAACCTTAATAACCAGATAAGTGAAAACAAGCCTAACAGTGGATGCCTTCCATAACCTTGGGGACTGGATCTGTTAGGTGGCCCCATCAGGGGTAGCTCTTAAACAAGATGGCACGAGGGAGGAATCAACTTAACACAGCTTAAGAAATTATGTCTTCAGAGTTTGTCCTTCCTCCTATCACCCAGAGGAGAAACACCTGTTTCAGAAGACATGCATTACAGTTGGAAGTTGATGTTTTCAGAGCCTCTATTCAAGTGCTGCCCCTATTGCTAAGAGCAGACATGGAACTCATGAGGCTGGGCATGTGGCTCACAGTGGGCAGTTGTGTAGACACCTCTAAAAAGATTCACATGCCCCAAACATCTCCCTTTCCTCTTTGGTCACTACTTTTCTTCTCTCTTTCATAAGGTCTTTCTGTGGATTTGCCTTTATATGTCATGGTAGCACTGCCTCTTCTAGATCTAATTTCTGAACAGTACTCCCTGCTACCTTCTTACCTGGTTCTAAGGTCCATCCCACCACCAGACTCTCCCCGTCTTGGTCTGAAGTATCTTTGAATGGCATGCACCCTTGTTCTCTACTTTCCACTTCTAGTGGCTCTAGGTACACCAAGTTTTTGGTGTTTGCTTTGGCCTGGCCTCTGTAGTTGCCCATTCCAGATCCTTCAGTTTGCCTTAAAAGCATTTGACCTTGAGTCTACTTAGCTCAGCTGAGCTCAGTTCAGTTATAGACCCCTTCTTGGTTAGGTTGGCATGTTCCCCCAGGCTGTCTGTCTTTGTCCTAACCATGGTTATCTATACTTTTGGGATGCAGTATCTTGTGAAATCCTCTGTTTGTTCTGGAGGCCTACTATCTACAACTGCTCACTGTTCATTTTCTCTCACTACCACTCTGGCCTTCTCCCAGAATTAGATGTATCAATTTATCAACCAGAATCATGACCACTGAAGACTATTGGCACTCTGTGTTGCCTCAGAAGGACTGAAATGATAACCTGATGAACAGGTGAACTGAGGAATATATCTTTTTTCCTGGATGTGGGAACCTATAAGAAAGTTACCATTTGGTTATGGGTGTCTTACCTCTAAGAAAGTTGAGTTTGAGGCTGGAGACTTTGGGCTGGGAGATAGGTACGTTTCCTAGACCTAGGTATACTAGACTGTCATGGGGACATAAGATATCACTTAGATCCTTTTGTCTCCTACAGACAACAGGTATCACCTGGCATTGCCTCAAGCTAGGGTTCTGTCTGCTTCCACACCTGCAGGAAGGCATATGTCTGCAGGGATCTGTCTGCAGGCCTGACGCCTTCCATGCACCCTGTTGCCTTATCTCCCATCTTTGCTTCCTAAGATATATGTTCAGGGCTGAAACATAACCAGCTGTTGGAAGCCAGAGGTTGCCACTGAGTTCAGACTCCTCATAAGATACCTTGCTTATCATTTTCTAGTGATAGATTTTTTTCCTGTATTTACTTGTATTGTCACTGATCCAACATTTCACTGAACTTTGTACGTGGTCCTAAGAATTAACAAATCATTTTCATCCTATTAGTAGCACACTTATATGCCAAATACATAAATATACTTAGGTCTATTTCTGAGCTTCATTTGTTATTGCTTAGGATTATAGTAATATCTCCTATGACTTGTCTGAAATAAGAACAAGGTATAAATTCCTCCTTTCTCCACAGCACCCATTTCCACGTTGAATACCCCTTCACACATAGTTTTAGCAGAGATTTATGTGCCCTGAATCCCAAATTGGGATAATTGCTGAATAACCCTGAGTGGTTCTCAGTCATTAGATATCTCCTAAGTTACCCAGTTAACAGGTTACTCAGCATCTTGGGGTCTACTTTTTGGTGACAGGATAAGCAGTCACCTACATTATAGCTTCTTTCTAGTCCAATTCTATTGAGTTCTTATTTTTTGCTGTCTGAG
>NW_007224462.1:0-1109 GCF_000164805.1 Carlito syrichta | reverse complement strand
AAAAAAAAAAAAAAAAAAAAACACTAAAGAAATGGACAAAATGCTATAGGCTGATCAGAAAAAAAAAAGCCCAAATAATATTAAATATAAAATATTTAATATAAAAAGAGCAATAATTACTTTTAAATATTTTTAAAAGTAACACATACTATGAACACATTTATGATAATAATTTAGAAACTGGAGATTTAATGGAAAATTTTCTAGGAAAATATTACTGTGTTGAGAATACCCAAGATCACCTCCTGTTTTGATTTGCAAAAAACTCACAGGACTGAGCATATGGCCATACTCCTGTCTATAATGTATTCTAACAAAAGAATATAAAGCAAAATACGTAGAGGGAAAAGGCACATGAAGCAAAGTCCAGAGGAAACCAGGCACGAACTTCCAAGAGTCCTCTCCCAGTGAAATCCCCAGGATGACATGTTTAATTTCCCCAGGAATGAGCTATGTCAACATGTGCAAAATGTCATGTGTCAGAGAAGTAGTTTCGACTTGATTTCCATATAGAAAATACCAAACTGAGATAGCTATATGCTGAGTTCTACCACAATATCAAAGAATAGATCTTTCAAATCTCCTACAAACTCTTCAAAAAATGTAAAGACGTGGTTATACTTCCCAAGTCAACTCACAAGGCAGAAGTAAGCTGGATACTGGGAAAGAAAAGTATGGAAAAAATATATGTCAGTATCATTCTTGAATGTAGTTGTGCACATTCAAAACAAAAATTATCAAAATGGGTCCTATATTATATTTATAAAAGGACCACAATCACTAAATTGAGTTTTGCTTTTTCCTTGAAATTAAATTTTATGCTTAGAAATACTTATAAATGACATCCCCACATGAATAGATTCAAGGAGAAAAACATGATTATCTCAACAGATGTAAAAATAGCATTTATATATATACATATATATATAATACTTCTCTGATATACAAAATTATGTATATATATAATTTTAGCATTTTAGGAATAGAAATTAATCCACTTACCTGATAAAATCTATCAAAATATATTGCAAGCATCATTCTTAAGGAATATAACATGAGAACGCCTTTAAAATTGGAAATAAGGTTTTCATAATTACTATCATCTCTTG
>NW_007224461.1:0-825 GCF_000164805.1 Carlito syrichta | reverse complement strand
CAGTCCATTGAGGAATATCAAAAATTTAGTAGAGTTAGAAGAGTCTCTATGTGAAATATCAGCTGGTATGTAATGCCAGAACTCCAGTGGGATATGGGTATGGATCAGTTTGGTGCATCAGAACCCAAGCAGTAAAAAAAAAAAAAAAGGTTCTTCTACATTCCCTATCTTATTTTTTTGAATGGGAGTCTCACTCTGTTGCCCAGGCTGGAGTGCAGTAGCACGCTCACAGCCACCGCAGCCTCAACCTGCTGGGCTCAGGCAATCCTTCCGCCTCAGCCTTCCAAGTAGCCGGAACTACAGGCACGTGCTACCAAACCAGCTGATATACCATATCTTCTTACATTGAGATGAGTTGAGAGCAGTGACACCTCCATAGCTGTGAGCATGTGTACAGCCCAGATCTTTGTTTATAACATCATTTTCCACTAAAAGGAACCAGACTCCAAGATGTGTCTGGAACATCTTGAGCCGAAAAGCAAGGTAGGAAGTGCTGAAGTGTTGAAAGAATGATGGCAACATGACAAAAATACAAAAGAGCCAGCATGAATGGTCTTCTACAGGCCAAACCTGGAAAAATACCAACATCAAAATACATGATTGTATTAGAACATAATCCAATGAATAAAATTAGCCACCATGAGTCTATACTGATATAATTAATTAATTAATGTAAAGTTTCATACGAATATGCTAAATGGATAGTTTTAAAAACCTCCACAAAACACTTGTTCATTACAATCAAAACAAAACAGAGTAACGTTACAGCCGAGTTGGTTAGAGAACATCACCTTAATCAGATGATTAAAATAAACATCACCAGTA
>NW_007224460.1:0-1398 GCF_000164805.1 Carlito syrichta | reverse complement strand
TGCTGGGCTCAGGCAATCCTTCCGCCTCAGCCTTCCAAGTAGCCGGAACTACAGGCACGTGCTACCAAACCAGCTGATATACCATATCTTCTTACATTGAGATGAGTTGAGAGCAGTGACACCTCCATAGCTGTGAGCATGTGTACAGCCCAGATCTTTGTTTATAACATCATTTTCCACTAAAAGGAACCAGACTCCAAGATGTGTCTGGAACATCTTGAGCCGAAAAGCAAGGTAGGAAGTGCTGAAGTGTTGAAAGAATGATGGCAACATGACAAAAATACAAAAGAGCCAGCATGAATGGTCTTCTACAGGCCAAACCTGGAAAAATACCAACATCAAAATACATGATTGTATTAGAACATAATCCAATGAATAAAATTAGCCACCATGAGTCTATACTGATATAATTAATTAATTAATGTAAAGTTTCTTAAGGAATATGCTAAATGGATAGTTTTAAAAACCTCCACAAAACACTTGTTCATTACAATCAAAACAAAACAGAGTAACGTTACAGCCGAGTTGGTTAGAGAACATCACCTTAATCAGATGATTAAAATAAACATCACCAGTAATGGAACAAACTGAAATACTTGCTATCTGATAATATGCAGTGAGAATGCAATAAGCACTTTGTGACATTCCTGCCAAAGATTTATAACTTGAACCTACTTGTGAGGAAGCATCAAATTCAAACTGAAATTGAGGAAGCTTCCACAAATAATTGGTCTGGAATCTTCACAAGTGTCATGAAAGTCAAAGACAAAAGGAGACTGAAGAGACATAAAACTAAATATTGATTCTGTGATAGTTGGTTAGTTGACAACTAACATATGATTCTTCACTGATCACTTTTAGTATAAACAGTATTATGAGAACAACTTTTAAAGCAAAATAGAGACTAAAGATTATATCATAATAATGTATTGATATTAATTTTATGGCTTTGATCATATATTTCAGGTAGGCAGGAAAATATTCTTGTTTATAGGAAACACACACTACGTATTTTGGGGTGATGGGGCATCAGGTTAGCAATTTATACTCAAATGGTCCAAAAATATTCTTTGCATTATACCTGAAATTTTTTTCTGCAAATTTGAGATATATTCAAAATTTTAAAAAGAGGGAAAGCAATGATAACAAAATACACAGAGTACTGATGTGCTTTAAAAGATAGGATAAAAAATATAAGATAGGATTAAAAATTCTTAAGACAAACACAATAATAGATCTGACATTCATGCCTGTTCTTAAGTTGGGTAGCAAATTCATGGGTATTCACTTTATTATGTGTCATAACTTACACGAATGTTACATTTCATATTCTGCCTATATTGTGTTTTTAAAGACAGGGGATTAGGAACAAAACAGACCTAGTGTTGAAGCAGATGT
>NW_007224459.1:0-1059 GCF_000164805.1 Carlito syrichta | reverse complement strand
TTTTTTTTTTTTTTTTTGAGGTCTTACCCTGTTGCTCAGGTTGAAGTGCAGTGACACCATCACAGCTCACTGAAGCCTCAACTTCCTGGGCTCAGGACATCCTTCTGCCTCATACTCCTGAGTAACTGGGGTTATAGGCACCCAATTAATTTTTGATTTTTTGTAGCGATGAGGTCTTGCTATGTTGTCCAGGCTGGTCTCACACTCCTGGGATCAAGCATCCTCCTGCCTCAGTCTCCCAAAGTGCTGGGATTAGGGTTAGGGTGACTGGTCTACTTGATTATCTTAATAAAATTTATCCATAGGTAAGACAGACTAGCATGAAGATAAAGCCATGAGTGATAAGGTAGCAGGCACTCAATCAGTGACAGGAATGTTTGATAGTTCAAGTTGCAGTGTGACCTTGTTTTTGTCTTATATCATGGTCTTAGACAAGTCTTGTTTTACATTCTGGGGGATTGCTCATGTCCAAGGGCAGAACAGAAGAGTATGACCATGAACATCAGAAGAGCTTATAATAACACTGGAATCTAATTGTGAATGCCAGATCGGTTTCAAACATGAGGGGCTGCTTTTGTTTGTTTTCACATAAATACTCGGCATAGTGGTTAGTACTATCAGCTCCTTTAACAAGGAACATTGCTAAAATGTGCAGACCCAGGATACATCAGCAGTTGTACTGTCTTATAGCATGGCTATGCTTTTGATTACACATACAAACAGAAAACGATAAATGCGAAGGACAAGTTGGTCAGACATAAGTAAACTCATCTACATGAAAAAATGCTCAGCCTCATTAATCATCAGAGAAATGCAAATCAAAACCACACTGAGATATCTTCTAACTCCAGACAAGACGGCCATCATTAGTAAATCAAAAAACAACAGGTGCTGGCGAGGGTGCAGAGAAAAGGGAATGCTTCTACACTGTTAATGGGAGTGCAAACTACTTCAACCTCTGTGCACAGTGGAACAATATTTAAAAGAACTAGAAATTGACCTTCCATATGACCCAGCAATCTCCCTCCTGGAAATATACCCGGAAGAACTCAAACCATT
>NW_007224458.1:0-722 GCF_000164805.1 Carlito syrichta | reverse complement strand
GACCCAGCAATCTCCCTCCTGGAAATATACCCGGAAGAACTCAAACCATTCTACAAAAAGATACCTACACATGCATGTTTATTGCAGCACTATTCACAATAACAAAAGCATGGAACCAACCCTGCTAACCATCAAAAGTGAACAGGATAAAGAAAATGTGGTATGTATATATGATGGAGCAGTATGCAGCCATAAAGAAGGACAAAATGATGGACTTTGCAACACACATGAATCTTTTAATCATAATATTTATCAAAAGTGGCAGATCACAGTAGAACATATGCATTTTGATGCAAAATATACAAAACAGAATAGGTGAAACTAAATTACTTGTTCTAGGGTACTTACATAGGCAATAAACCTATTTTTTAAAAGAAAAGGCATAATTATTACAAAATGTGTAATGGTTAACATTCTGGATGAGAGAAGGGATGAATCGGTGTTCAGCATAAGAGGCTTCTGGAATATATTTTGTTTTCTGACATGGATATATGAGTGCTGATTATTATTCCTTAAACACTACACTTGTGACTTTATGCTACATTTATGCTATGCTTACAAAAAATTATGCCATTTAAAGACAAACAACTAAAAAATAAAGACAAAAAATTTAAAATAAACTCATCTATGTTAATATTCTTTCTTTGGAAATAACAAAATGTTTCCTACCCTAAGAAAATTCATCATAAGTTCTAGCTATGGGTATCTAAGGGATGGCAAAT
>NW_007224457.1:0-777 GCF_000164805.1 Carlito syrichta | reverse complement strand
CACAAAGCATGGAACCAACCCTGCTAACCATCAAAAGTGAACAGGATAAAGAAAATGTGGTATGTATATATGATGGAGCAGTATGCAGCCATAAAGAAGGACAAAATGATGGACTTTGCAACACACATGAATCTTTTAATCATAATATTTATCAAAAGTGGCAGATCACAGTAGAACATATGCATTTTGATGCAAAATATACAAAACAGAATAGGTGAAACTAAATTACTTGTTCTAGGGTACTTACATAGGCAATAAACCTATTTTTTAAAAGAAAAGGCATAATTATTACAAAATGTGTAATGGTTAACATTCTGGATGAGAGAAGGGATGAATCGGTGTTCAGCATAAGAGGCTTCTGGAATATATTTTGTTTTCTGACATGGATATATGAGTGCTGATTATTATTCCTTAAACACTACACTTGTGACTTTATGCTACATTTATGCTATGCTTACAAAAAATTATGCCATTTAAAGACAAACAACTAAAAAATAAAGACAAAAAATTTAAAATAAACTCATCTATGTTAATATTCTTTCTTTGGAAATAACAAAATGTTTCCTACCCTAAGAAAATTCATCATAAGTTCTAGCTATGGGTATCTAAGGGATGGCAAATACAGCATTTGGATTTTCTTTAAGCATCAATTATATTTAAATTGAAAAGTTAGCACTAAATAAATATGAATGAAAATCTGTAAGAATTGATTTAAAACCATATATATAACATATTTTTATAAGCAATTGAGTTTATGTTACTTCCTATGCAGGTGGG
>NW_007224456.1:0-820 GCF_000164805.1 Carlito syrichta | reverse complement strand
AAAATGTGGTATGTATATATGATGGAGCAGTATGCAGCCATAAAGAAGGACAAAATGATGGACTTTGCAACACACATGAATCTTTTAATCATAATATTTTCAAAAGTGGCAGATCACAGTAGAACATATGCATTTTGATGCAAAATATACAAAACAGAATAGGTGAAACTAAATTACTTGTTCTAGGGTACTTACATAGGCAATAAACCTATTTTTTAAAAGAAAAGGCATAATTATTACAAAATGTGTAATGGTTAACATTCTGGATGAGAGAAGGGATGAATCGGTGTTCAGCATAAGAGGCTTCTGGAATATATTTTGTTTTCTGACATGGATATATGAGTGCTGATTATTATTCCTTAAACACTACACTTGTGACTTTATGCTACATTTATGCTATGCTTACAAAAAATTATGCCATTTAAAGACAAACAACTAAAAAATAAAGACAAAAAATTTAAAATAAACTCATCTATGTTAATATTCTTTCTTTGGAAATAACAAAATGTTTCCTACCCTAAGAAAATTCATCATAAGTTCTAGCTATGGGTATCTAAGGGATGGCAAATACAGCATTTGGATTTTCTTTAAGCATCAATTATATTTAAATTGAAAAGTTAGCACTAAATAAATATGAATGAAAATCTGTAAGAATTGATTTAAAAACCATATATATAACAATATTTTTATAAGCAATTGAGTTTATGTTACTTCCTATGCAGGTGGGGAATATTTATCATATCAGTTGAAGTACTGTAAACATACTTAAATAATATTTTTTTGGTCTTGAGGCAATAAGCTCCTTTAATATGTATGTGCA
>NW_007224455.1:0-669 GCF_000164805.1 Carlito syrichta | reverse complement strand
CAGTCTACTTTCCACGGGCAACATGGTTGGTTCCATGTATTTGCTATATTTTTGCCATAAACATGTGTGTGCAAGTGTCTTTTTTGTAGACAAACTCATTATTCTCTATCAAATCATTTGACTCTGCAGCCAGTTCATTCCTACATTGGGGATTCTTGCTTCAGTTCCTTCTGGTATTACACTTCTCTTTCATGGGTTGCCTGTGAATGTTTTACTGCGTGATCACAGAGTTGAGTTGTTCCTACTGAGATCGTATAGTCTACAAATCCTAAAGTACTTATTATCTGGCCCTTGACAGAAAATATTTGCCACCTCCCAGTTTAGATAAAATCTATGGGTTAAAAATGGAAATTGATATTATTAGAGTTACTCTGTGTTTTAGTTTTTATGAGATGACAAGAAATCTCCTTCTATTCTCCTTCACTTCTATAAATCTCAGTCTAAAACAAATAATACTCCTTTCTCTGAAGTGTGTTATTCCCAATTCATTCAACTTTATTTCAGGATAAGCAAAGAGGTATACTTGTAATTATCCTTGTAATGAATACCTTGGGAATTCTCAGTAACATGCAACAAAAATGTTATCAGATGGTAGTAAATGTTTTAGGTTTTAATACTGTATCCACTGGGGACCAGAAAATGGAGAAGGAGCTTAAATGCACTTTCTTG
>NW_007224454.1:0-749 GCF_000164805.1 Carlito syrichta | reverse complement strand
GGGATCCTGGAAAAACAGAAGTAGTTTTGGGGACTTTAACCACCTTGATAGGATAGTTAGCAGAGCTCAGGAGGCCCAGAGCTTGTTCATGCTGGAGAAAAGTGACTTACTTCTATCTTTCACTCCTTTAAGAAACCCTGTGAGGATGGGCATGAAGTGATGGGTTTAAGAAAAAACTTGCCTGAATGGCAGTGTCTTCCTGGGAAAGATAGGAACACTATCTAGGGATAGTTGGGGAATTCTAATCTTGGAAATTATCTTCAGTGAGGATTATAACCATCTGCCTTAGACGATTTAGTTGTAAATTTTCATACAGTTAGTGAAGGGATGGGTGTGTGTAGGAACTTTCAGTTTACTGGCTTTGTTCTAAGCCGTTGGAAGTGGATTCAGCTGTTTGGATGTATATTGACCTATTAGCAAAAAGATATAGATACTCCTTGGTTCTTCACCAGTGGGAAAGCCATTGCCCCTGTGTTGGAAATATCTATTCTCAAGTAGAATTAATTATTAATGTATTAGTTTCCTAGGAGTCCTGTGACAAATTACCACAAACTGGTTGGTCTAAAACAACAGAAATGTATTCTTTCTCATCTCCGGTGGTCAGACGTCCAAAATCAAGATGTCAGCAGGATTCGTCCTATTTTGAAGATTCTGGGAAAGAATCTTTTCTGTGACTCTCTTCTGGCATCTGGTGGCTGCTGTCAATCCTTGGCATTCCTTGGCTTGTAAATGCATCACTCCAATATCTG
>NW_007224453.1:0-729 GCF_000164805.1 Carlito syrichta | reverse complement strand
TTTCACTCCTTTAAGAAACCCTGTGAGGATGGGCATGAAGTGATGGGTTTAAGAAAAAACTTGCCTGAATGGCAGTGTCTTCCTGAGAAAGATAGGAACACTATCTAGGGATAGTTGGGGAATTCTAATCTTGGAAATTATCTTCAGTGAGGATTATAACCATCTGCGTTAGACGATTTAGTTGTAAATTTTCATACAGTTAGTGAAGGGATGGGTGTGTGTAGGAACTTTCAGTTTACTGGCTTTGTTCTAAGCCGTTGGAAGTGGATTCAGCTGTTTGGATGTATATTGACCTATTAGCAAAAAGATATAGATACTCCTTGGTTCTTCACCAGTGGGAAAGCCATTGCCCCTGTGTTGGAAATATCTATTCTCAAGTAGAATTAATTATTAATGTATTAGTTTCCTAGGAGTCCTGTGACAAATTACCACAAACTGGTTGGTCTAAAACAACAGAAATGTATTCTTTCTCATCTCCGGTGGTCAGACGTCCAAAATCAAGATGTCAGCAGGATTCGTCCTATTTTGAAGATTCTGGGAAAGAATCTTTTCTGTGACTCTCTTCTGGCATCTGGTGGCTGCTGTCAATCCTTGGCATTCCTTGGCTTGTAAATGCATCACTCCAATATCTGCCTCAGTCTTCACATCACATTCTCTTCTCCATGTATGTGTCAGTATCCCAATTTCCCTCTTTTTATAAAGACAACAGTCAACTGAATTGGGCCCACC
>NW_007224452.1:0-751 GCF_000164805.1 Carlito syrichta | reverse complement strand
ATTATCTTCAGTGAGGATTATAACCATCTGCCTTAGACGATTTAGTTGTAAATTTTCATACAGTTAGTGAAGGGATGGGTGTGTGTAGGAACTTTCAGTTTACTGGCTTTGTTCTAAGGCTTTGGAAGTGGATTCAGTTGTTTGGATGTATATTGACCTATTAGCAAAAAGATATAGATACTCCTTGGTTCTTCACCAGTGGGAAAGCCATTGCCCCTGTGTTGGAAATATCTATTCTCAAGTAGAATTAATTATTAATGTATTAGTTTCCTAGGAGTCCTGTGACAAATTACCACAAACTGGTTGGTCTAAAACAACAGAAATGTATTCTTTCTCATCTCCGGTGGTCAGACGTCCAAAATCAAGATGTCAGCAGGATTCGTCCTATTTTGAAGATTCTGGGAAACAATCTTTTCTGTGACTCTCTTCTGGCATCTGGTGGCTGCTGTCAATCCTTGGCATTCCTTGACTTGTAAATGCATCACTCCAATATCTGCTTCAGTCTTCACATCACATTCTCTTCTCCATGTATGTGTCAGTATCCCAATTTCCCTCTTTTTATAAAGACAACAGTCAACTGAATTGGGCCCACCCTAATCCAGAATGACTTTGTCTTAACTTTATTACAGTTGCAAAGACCCTATATTCAAATAAGGTCTCATTCACAGGTACCAAAGAAAACTGGGAGAAGAGGCACTGCAGTGAGCACCTGCAGACAGTCTCACAACCTGTGATTGCTCTAAACTCTGAA
>NW_007224451.1:0-732 GCF_000164805.1 Carlito syrichta | reverse complement strand
GGTTCTTCACCAGTGGGAAAGCCATTGCCCCTGTGTTGGAAATATCTACTTCTCAAGTAGAATTAATTATAATGTATTAGTTTCCTAGGAGTCCTGTGACAAATTACCACAAACTGGTTGGTCTAAAACAACAGAAATGTATTCTTTCTCATCTCCGGTGGTCAGACGTCCAAAATCAAGATGTCAGCAGGATTCGTCCTATTTTGAAGATTCTGGGAAAGAATCTTTTCTGTGACTCTCTTCTGGCATCTGGTGGCTGCTGTCAATCCTTGGCATTCCTTGGCTTGTAAATGCATCACTCCAATATCTGCCTCAGTCTTCACATCACATTCTCTTCTCCATGTATGTGTCAGTATCCCAATTTCCCTCTTTTTATAAAGACAACAGTCAACTGAATTGGGCCCACCCTAATCCAGAATGACTTTGTCTTAACTTTATTACAGTTGCAAAGACCCTACATTCAAATAAGGTCTCATTCACAGGTACCAAAGAAAACTGGGAGAAGAGGCACTGCAGTGAGCACCTGCAGATAGTCTCAGAACCTGTGATTGCTCTAAACTCTGAAGGATGCACACAGACACCAAGACATCAGTCAGCTCTTCATGTGAGGCATTTAGGGAGTGAACAAAGGAATTATTGATTTAGAAATCCTAAACAGTGGGGTGAAAGGCAGCTCTTCTATCAATGTGTGACAGGAAAATATAAAGAGAATCACTGTAGACTTGTCATTCA
>NW_007224450.1:0-758 GCF_000164805.1 Carlito syrichta | reverse complement strand
GTTTTGGAGGAAAATCTAGAAGACAGAAATATAAAGAAATTGTGCATAAGCATTGTTCTTTGATTGTATTATATTTTAATTTTTTAAAAATGTATACACATTATTATTTATATAAAATCGGGACCAGATGACTTCTTCATATGCATACTTTTGTGTGTGTGAGGTTTCAAAGGTAATTTATATTTCATTCTTATATTTAGAATTATAATCACTGAGACACTAATTGAAAACATTCAAGTTCCTTCCTAGAGTAATGAATTCTTTTTTTTTTTCGAGTTAGAGACTCACTCTGTCGCCCAGACTGGAGTGCAGTGGCCGCTCCTGGCCACCGCAGCCTCGACCTGCTGGGCTCCAGCAATCCTTCCGCCTCAGCCTTCCAAGTAGCTGGAATTAAAGGCGCGCGCTACCTCGCCCGGCTATTTTTTTTTATTTATTGTAGAGATGAGGTTTCGCTTGCCCAGGCGGGTCTTGAACCCGCGGGCTCAGCCAATCCACTCACCTCAGCCTCCCAAAGGCGTGGGATTACAGGCTGAGCCACCGAGCCCGGTTAGAGTAATGAATTTTTTTATAAATTTAACTATTTGATTTTTAAAAATTTTAGAGTTGTGGGGTACAAGTGAGGATTTAGTACATAAGTAGACTGCATGCAGATGAAGTTTGGATTTCTAGCTGGCCCTCACTCCCCCAGTAGTGGACCATTTACCCATTGTAATGCCACCTGCTCCCCTCTCCTTCCCTTCTTCCCTTAGCGTGTCCAG
>NW_007224449.1:0-685 GCF_000164805.1 Carlito syrichta | reverse complement strand
TTATATTTAGAATTATAATCACTGAGACACTAATTGAAAACATTCAAGTTCCTTCCTAGAGTAATGAATTCTTTTTTTTTTTTGAGTTAGAGACTCACTCTGTCGCCCAGACTGGAGTGCAGTGGCCGCTCCTGGCCTCCGCAGCCTCGACCTGCTGGGCTCCAGCAATCCTTCCGCCTCAGCCTTCCAAGTAGCTGGAATTAAAGGCGCGCGCTACCACGCCCGGCTATTTTTTTTTATTTATCGTAGAGATGAGGTCTCGCCTGCCCAGGCGGGTCTTGAACCCGCGGGCTCAGCCAATCCACTCACCTCAGCCTCCCAAAGGCGTGGGATTACAGGCTGAGCCACCGAGCCCGGCTAGAGTAATGAATTCTTTTGTAAATTTAACTATTTGATTTTTTAAAATTTTAGAGTTGTGGGGTACAAGTGAGGATTTACTACATAAGTAGACTGCATGCAGATGAAGTTTGGATTTCTAGCTGGCCCTCACTCCCCCAGTAGTGGACCATTTACCCATTGTAATGCCACCTGCTCCCCTCTCCTTCCCTTCTTCCCTTAGCGTGTCCAGTGACTAGTGATCCCATCACTGTGCTAGTGTGACAACATGTGGTATTCTGTTATTTTTTTCACTTAGTATGATGGTCTCCACCTGCATCCAAGTTGCTGCAAAGGCCATGATTTTTTC
>NW_007224448.1:0-775 GCF_000164805.1 Carlito syrichta | reverse complement strand
GTATGAATTCTTTTTTTTTTTTGAGTTAGAGACTCACTCTGTCGCCCAGACTGGAGTGCAGTGGCCGCTCCTGGCCACCGCAGCCTCGACCTGCTGGGCTCCAGCAATCCTTCCGCCTCAGCCTTCCAAGTAGCTGGAATTAAAGGCGCGCGCTACCACGCCCGGCTATTTTTTTTTATTTATTGTAGAGATGAGGTCTCGCCTGCCCAGGCGGGTCTTGAACCCGCGGGCTCAGCCAATCCACTCACCTCAGCCTCCCAAAGGCGTGGGATTACAGGCTGAGCCACCGAGCCCGGCTAGAGTAATGAATTCTTTTATAAATTTAACTATTTGATTTTTAAAAATTTTAGAGTTGTGGGGTACAAGTGAGGATTTACTACATAAGTAGACTGCATGCAGATGAAGTTTGGATTTCTAGCTGGCCCTCACTCCCCCAGTAGTGGACCATTTACCCATTGTAATGCCACCTGCTCCCCTCTCCTTCCCTTCTTCCCTTAGCGTGTCCAGTGACTAGTGATCCCATCACTGTGCTAGTGTGACAACATGTGGTATTCTGTTATTTTTTTCACTTAGTATGATGGTCTCCACCTGCATCCAAGTTGCTGCAAAGGACATGATTTTTTCTTTATGTGTATGTCTATCTTTACATTTAGTATTATGTTCTGAAAACTTGTCTAGGTTATTAAATATCTTTTGAAAGTAAGCATGATTTTAAGCACATGCAGGGAGAATTCTGTGTGAAGATGAAGGCAGAGATTGGGGTAATGCGTCTACA
>NW_007224447.1:0-1236 GCF_000164805.1 Carlito syrichta | reverse complement strand
TCAGCCGGGCGTGGTAGCGCATGTCTGTAATTCCGGCTACTTGGAAGGCTGAGGTGGAAGGATCGCCGGAGCCCAGCAGGTTGAGGCTGCGGTGGCCGGAAGCAGCCACTGCACTCCAGTCTGGATGACAGAGTGAGACTCCAACTCAAAAAAAAAAAAAAAAAAAGTATTACTAGCTCTGTTAAATCATCCAAAGACTTATTTGGATTTTTTACATATATTATCTTATTATCTGTGATTAATGAAGGTTTTGTCTCTTACTATACAACTTTTAGAGTTTCCATTTTTTTTTTGTGTTGATATGATAAAAAGACACTCAGCAAGAAGATGATGAATAGAAATTTTGATAGCGGGTATACTTTTTGTGTTCTGAATCCCAAAGAAAAGATTTTCCATTTTTTAACATTAAGTTATTCATAAATTCACTTTATTAGGAAAAAGCCTCACTTCCTTCTATTGCTAATTTTTCAGGAAATTATTAAAAAGAAATTGATATTGAATTTTTATCAAATATTTTTTCTGCCCTGAAATGATCATACTTTTCTTTTTAATCTATTAATGTAATCAATTACATTAGTAGACATTAACTTGTCAAACCAAATTATTATTTCTCAAATATATCAATTTGTTCATAATGAATTAAAAAATTAGCACGGCCGGGCTCGGTGGCTCAGCCTGTAATCCCACGCCTTTGGGAGGCTGAGGTGAGTGGATTGCCTGAGCCTGCAGGTTCAAGACCCGCCTGGGCAGCGAGACCTCATCTCTACAATAAATCAAAAAATCAGCCGGGCGTGGTAGCGCATGCTTGTAATTCCGGCTACTTGAAAGGCTGAGGTGGAAGGATTGCTGGAGCCCAGCAGGTCGAGGCTGCGGTGGCTGGAACCGGCCACTGCACTCCAGTCTGGGTGACAGAGTGAGACTCCAACTCAAAAAAAAATAAAAATAAAAAGTATATTTCTTCTAGCCGGGCTCGGTGGCTCAGCCTGTAATCCCGCGCCTTTGGGAGGCTGAGGTGAGTGGATTGCCTGACCCACAGGTTCGAGACCCGCCTGGGCAGCGAGACCTCATCTCTACAATAAATCAAAAAATCAGCCGGGTGTGGTAGCACGTGCCTGTAATTCTGGCTACTCGGAAGGCTGAGGTGGAAGTATCGCTGGAGGCCAGCAGGTCGAGGATGCGGTGGCCGGGAACAGCCACTGCACTCTAGTCTGGGCAGCCGAGTGAGATTTCAACTCA
>NW_007224446.1:0-685 GCF_000164805.1 Carlito syrichta | reverse complement strand
CGGCCCGGGCTCGGTGGCTCAGCCTGTAATCTCACGCCTTTGGGAGGCTGAGGTGAGTGGATTGCATGAGCCTGCAGGTTCAAGACCCGCCTGGGCAGCGAGACCTCATCTCTACAATAAATCAAAAAATCAGCCGGGCGTGGTAGTGCATGCTTGTAATTCCGGCTACTTGAAAGGCTGAGGTGGAAGGATCGCTGGAGCCCAGCAGGTCGAGGCTGCGGTGGCTGGAACCGGCCACTGCACTCCAGTCTGGGTGACAGAGTGAGACTCCAACTCAAAAAAAAATAAAAATAAAAAGTATATTTCTTCTAGCCGGGCTCGGTGGCTCAGCCTGTAATCCCGCGCCTTTGGGAGGCTGAGGTGAGTGGATTGCCTGACCCACAGGTTCGAGACCCGCCTGGGCAGCGAGACCTCATCTCTACAATAAATCAAAAAATCAGCCGGGTGTGGTAGCACGTGCCTGTAATTCTGGCTACTCGGAAGGCTGAGGTGGAAGTATCGCTGGAGGCCAGCAGGTCGAGGATGCGGTGGCCGGGAGCAGCCACTGCACTCTAGTCTGGGCAGCCGAGTGAGATTTCAACTCAGAAAAAAAAAAATTAGCACGATTTCAATTGTTGCATATCAGTGCATAATATAAACTAGTGCTTTTCAAACTGAAGAGCACCTATAAATCCACTGTGGATCT
>NW_007224445.1:0-821 GCF_000164805.1 Carlito syrichta | reverse complement strand
CAGGTCGAGGCTGTTGTGGCCGGGATCGGCCCTGCACTCCAGTCTGGGTGACAGAGTGAGACTCCAACTCAAAAAAAAAATAAAAATAAAAAGTATATTTCTTCTAGCCGGGCTCGGTGGCTCAGCCTGTAATCCCGCACCTTTGGGAGGCTGAGGTGAGTGGATTGCCTGAGCCCACAGGTTCGAGACCCACCTGGGCAGCGAGACCTCATCTCTACAATAAATCAAAAAATCAGCCGGGTGTGGTAGCACGCGCCTGTAATTCTGGCTACTCGGAAGGCTGAGGCGGAAGTATCGCTGGAGGCCAGCAGGTCGAGGATGCGGTGGCCGGGAGTGGCCACTGCACTCCAGTCTGGGCAGCCGAGTGAGACTCCAACTCAGAAAAAAAAAAAATTAGCACGATTTCAATTGTTGCATATCAGTGCATAATATAAACTAGTGCTTTTCAAACTGAAGAGCACCTATAAATCCACTGTGGATCTTATTAACATGTAATGTTGGTTCCCTACATTTGGGTTAGGGCCTGAAATTATGTATTTAATTCTTATGTGATACTGATGCTGGTCCATGGATCACACACTGAGAAACAGGACTAAAGGTACAACATAACTGATGTAAATAATCACATATGAATAGATATGACAATTTTAAAAAGTGTTTGACTCCTTCAAGTAACGCTTTAATGCGCTTTCTATATAACTCTTCTTCTAACTTTCTGCGTGTAGAATTGGCAGGTCAAAAACTCTTAAAACTTGCTGTCAAATTCTTCTAATACAAGATGTACCAGTTATGGTCCCACCAACAATATTAACAGCTCCTCC
>NW_007224444.1:0-5776 GCF_000164805.1 Carlito syrichta | reverse complement strand
GTAGTACAGGGCCCTTAACACAAGAGTCTAGAAAGAAATTTGCTTCCAAGCTCATTCATATTGTTGGCCAAATTCAGTACCTTGGGATTGTGGGACTGAGGTTGCCAATTCCTTACTGGCCATGAGATGGAAACAGTCCTTAGCTCTCACAGGCAACATACATTCCTTACTTTATGTAGCTTATCCATCTTCAAAACAGCAATGATTATCCAGGCTGTCTCATACTTCTAACTTCCCTGACTTCTGCCACCAGCTAGAGTACGCTCTGTTTTTAAGGCTTGTGGGTTTACTTACTTTCATCCCCTTGGATAAGCCAGAATAATCTTCCAATTTCAAGTTCATTTGTGCCATGTAACATCACATGGTCATGGGAATGATATCTCACCCTATTCACACATTCTGGGGCTAGTAGGGTAGGACATCTCGGGGAGGATGCCTATTTGAAAATTCTGTTTATGATGTCATCTAAGGAAAAAATGTCATTTTTGCTTTACTCCCTGCTTTAACCGGTTCTGTTCCTCTGTAATAATCTTATGCATCTGCATTCTAACGTTTTCAACCCTGTTTTGGACTTTATATTTGTCAGACATATTGGGGCTAGTGATGCTTTTAAGGGTCTCAAAATTGAAGTGAACCCAGCAATGGATGATAAGCCAAAAATTGACTAGATGGCCATGACTACGACTATCACCACTCTATACACTTGCTAACAAAGTCTTTGGTGGAAGGAAAATCAATGAGCTTTGGATTTGAGGTTTACATTTTTCTTTTTAATTTTGAAGGTCCATTGGGGTGAAAGTTGACACATGGGAAAAAAGAACATTTCTCCCAAATGCTGTGGATCTGACCTGCCACAGATTAATTGACATTTCCAGATTTTGGGTAACTGAAACCAAAATAGTAATGTTATTGGTGTTGTCACCCACAAAATTATATACTCACCTAAGGAACATTGTCTGTTAAGATTCATGCTGCTTTATTATGAGATAGGCCCATCTTGACATCCCCAACTGTAGGTGGCTTTATGTGCTACACACTGTAGAAAAATATTCCCCACTGATTACATAGTCATGCTTTTTCAAATGCCTGATTATAAAAATTATTTTAAAGCAACTTTCACAGACCAAATATGAATTTTAACAAAGTACAATTTTTAGATTTGTTATTTTATTCACTATGTTTTTGACATCATTTCTAGAACACTTTGTATAGCCGTAGGTCATGAGGTTTTTCACTCTGGTATACTGTGAAAGTGAAAACACCCCAACTTCTCAATAGAACGAATGTTTATAGTTATTTGAAAAACATAGAAACTGACCCTACTAGTCTCAAAGCTTTAAAATTACTTTTTTTTATTTGGAGTCTTTCTCTGTCACCCAGTTTGGAGTTCAGAGGCATGCTCACAGGCACCCCAGTGTCTACTTGCTGGGCTCAGGCAATCCTTCTCCTTCAGTCTTCCAAGTAGCTGAAACCACAGGTTCTATGCCTGGCTTTTTAAAAAAATTTATTGTAGAGACGAAGTCTCGCCAAATTGCCTGGGTTGGTCTTGAACACACAGGCTCAGAAAATTCACTCATCTCAACCTCCCAAGTGCTGGAATTATAGGCTAAGCCACTAAGCCCAGCCTACATTTGTTTTATTTGGGTGTTTTTTTCTCAGGAAATCAACCCTCATATAGTATCAAGAACTGAAAGTCACCAGATCACCACATCGAGACAATGAGATGCCAGACCCCTCCTGTTTACCAACTCCTCTTTCTTAACCCTCCATATTTCCTATTTTCTTTTTTTCCATTTTTTATTATAAAGATATGAGGTACAATTCAGGGTTGTGTACATATGTGGTCATCATATAGGTAAAGATTGAGCCTCCCTTTGGTCCCCATTTCACCTGGTTTGAGATTGGGTACCCATATTGATGTTGAGCTTCCCCACCCCCAACAGGGTCCCACTACTGCCCATCCCTTATGTATTATGATAAATGTTCAGGGTCTGCTGATAAGTGAGTACATGTGGTGCTCAGATTCTAGTTCCTATTTTCTACATTCTTGCCCCACTTTAGAACCTCTTGCCTTCAGTGAAACAGGGAGATAGCTTTGAAACAATCTCCAATTCTCCCTGGCTGATATCACTCAAATAAAAAGCCTTCTTTCCTAGAAATACTTGTTTTCTCACTGATTGGCTTCCTGTGAGGTGAATAACAGGACCTCAGCTGAACCCCTGGCATTTTAGTAACAAAAATTTTATATTTTTTATTTTACCTTTATCTATGGTCCATTTTGAGTTAATTTTCTGTAAGGTGTGAGTTTTAGTTGAGGTTCATTTTCTTTCGAGTTGGATATCTAGTTGCTCTAGTACCATTTGTTGAGAAGACCACCATTCCTCCATAGAGTTTTTTAAAGGTTGAATTTTGCCTTTTCTAGAGCACACAGTCCAAACTAAGATGTAGTGAGACCATCAGTACTGTTTTAAAACCTCCCATTCAGTAGGGAGCCATGTAGAGACTCAGTGGCTATCTTGTACCTGCTCTTGTTGTTGCTGAGTCTGTCACAAAGAGAACCTAACATCAAGAGCAAGTTGCTATCAAAGCTGAACACAACAGGCAATTTACAGACAGGCTGAGTAGCTAGGGAGAAATAGAAAGTTTCAGTTTGTAGACTGGAGAAAGAATTCTTACCCAGATATGCTGGGTTAGATGCTAACCTCCTATGAGACTGTCAAACTACTGGCTTGGGAACACTTGGTAGGTTCAGAAAAACAGTTGGTGCATTGTTGAGCTAGTCCTTGGATTGGTTTAAGACCAGTGAGTCCTCTTCTCTGTTAACAATGCCACATTAAACTGGTCTGGAAAAGATAGAGATGTGATTTGAAAATGGCTCTTGCCATAAGATCTCCCCAGAGATGTAACAGAGACAGGCACCACCATTCTTATCTGCACAATGTGTGAACTGAAGTCAGACTTATAAGCAAGATGTAGTTTATGTGCTTGAATTATAAGACTCTGGATTTTTCTATGAGATATTATGTGACCACTCTAACATGAACTTCTACTTGGGGAATCATTCCTTCAAATAAGGCTGAGGATGCCTTCTCTTCTGGGTGACTTACTTTTCTCTGTATGCATTTCCTGATCTGGACTTGGGACCTAATAACACGATATAGAAGTGAGGCTGGCCAAAATGAAGTGTCTCTAGACTTCCTGCTGGAGGATTTGACTGAATGTGAAACAGAATGGTTACTAGCCAGCTACTGGAATTCACCAGCATTGTTTGCTCTGTGGAAACCATCATCAGGCTCTTGCTTGGACCAAGAGTAAGTATTTTTTTATTTTTATTTTTAATTAATTGATTTTTGGAGGCAGGATCTCACTTTGTTGCCCAGGCTGGAGTTTAATGGGATGATCATATCTCACTGCAGCCTCAAACTCCTGGGCTCAAGCTATCCTCCTTCCTCAACCTTCTGAGTATCGGGGACTACAGGCATGCACTACCACACCCAATCAATTAAAAAATATATTTTTCTGGAGAGGGGGGTCTACCTATGTTGCCCAGGCTGGCTTGAGTTCCTGGGCTAAAGTGATCCTCAAGTCTTTAGTGGCAAGGAGGTCAAGAAGATGAGGCCATGCCTTGTGGAGCTGTGTGGAGGAATTCTTAGAGGTGTCTAGAAAACAACCACATGGAAATCTGCAGAAGGCCTCAAGCTTAGTGGAAATCAGGCTATTGGCAATCGCTTACCTAAAATGAAATAATCCACCTTCCCATTCATTTTATATGCTTCATTTCCATAACTCTACATATGTTCCCACACATTTTTACCATGTATCATAGGTAGTCAAAGCTAGGTAGATGACACTGGTGGGTTCAATTCATCAGGGTCAACTGGGCACCTACTAGGAAGTTAGTGCTGGGTTTGAGAGCCATTGTGCAGTGGAGAAAAAAAACCAGAGAAAGACAAACTGTGGTTTCAGCCTCTGAAGAGTTTTCAAGCTCACTGTGGAGATAAGTCACTGGCCCAGGCATGGTGAAATAACCACACAGGAGGGTGTAATGGTTAGTAAAATAGAGGGACAGGGCAACCAGAATTATGCAGATCCAGGAGTGTTCTACTCATTGAGTTTTAGCAGATTGTACTAACTATGTAAGCATAATAAGACTCAACATGTCCATTCTCAATTCCAACAGTTCTCTCCCCTTTCTTAGTTCCTGTCTTCTCTCAGAAGGTGGCAGGAGGCCGAGGGAGAGATATGTGGGAGGCATGGTGGTTGCCATTCACTGTTATGGTGGCAGCTACTCATTCAGGGTGTTCTCCTTCTAGCTGTGCTGGAGATCACTGTTTTGAGATGATAAGCTTGCCATCCCGGCTGGAGACTTTCCCCCAAAGCGTGGCATGGATAGTGTAGAAGGACTTGCATGTTGCCTTTCAAACAGGAAAGTAAAGATGAACTTTTCTTTAATGGAGAGAGTTGAAGATAGTTCTTGGTGATTATTTTCAATAGTTAGCAATTGCAGGGCAAGGGAGGGCCACAGTACCCTTCAGCTCTAGGGCACAATGAAAATATTAACCTGAGCAGTTTCAATTTCAGTCCCTCATCGTCTTTAGTTTGAAGTCCATTATAGGTCCCTCAAGTGTGGTTGAAGGTAACTTCTATAAGATGACAAGATTGGTGAGACCAAAATGCAACTGGCAAACTGGACTTAGAGATTTTCAAAATGTTTGCAAGACTGGCATCTTCAGTAAAATTTTTGCCATTCCTGCCACTGAAGATCCCATCTCCAGAAAAAAAAATCGAATTAGCTGGGTGTGATGGTGCATGCTTGTAGTTCCAGCTATTCAAATAGGAGTTGTTCCCTGGAAGACCCTTCAATAAACATGTGCTTTCAATTTATTTGACTGCCAAAGGTGTAGCTTGAAAGAACTCTGGTGTGGGCTCATCATCTGAGTTGGGACTTCTCTATTTCCCACTGGTGTTTTCCTATCATGCCAGGGAAAAAACCAGAAGCTACATTCTGGCACCTGCATGGTCAACTTGGTCTTATGCTTCCCTCTGGTTGAGTGTTAGGTTTTAGGATCCTAAAGGCTGTTATGATTATATCCTCATGTCCCTTCAATGTCTGTCCAGCAGTTGTCTCCCACAGGGAAATGTAAATCAAAACCAGAAGGAGATACTACTTTCCACCCACAAGGATCGCTAGAATAGAAAAGACACATGGTAACAAATGTTGACAAAGATATCGATAAATTGCAACCCGTATAGATTGTTGAGGGGAATGTAGAGTGCAAAAGCAACTTTTTAATTTAACTTTATATTTTATTTTATTTTATTTTATTTTAGCTGCGGGGTACATGTGAGGATTTGCTGCATAAGTACATTGCGTGCTGGTGAGCTGGTGAGGGACTTCTAGCGTGCCCTCTCTCCTTACTGTAGGGGACCTGGTACGCAGTGTAGGTTGTGTGCCCCTTATCCTTCCTCCCTTCTCTAGAAGTGTACAGTATCTGTTGGTCTCACCTATGTGCTCATATGTCCAGTGTTCAAGGCCTGCTTAGAAGTGAGAACATGTGGTATTCAGTTTTTTGTTTCTGTGAAAGTTTACTTAGAATGATGGTCTCCAGCTGCAACCATGTTGCTGAAAAGGACATTATTTTATTCTTATGGCTGTGTAGTAGTCTGCCTTGAATAAGTACCATTTTTTTTTTTGAGTTGGAGTCTCACTCTGTCGCCCAGGCTGGAGGGCAGTGGCATGCTCCCGGCCACCACAGCCTCTACCTGCTGGGCTCCA
>NW_007224443.1:0-5335 GCF_000164805.1 Carlito syrichta | reverse complement strand
ATTCTGTTTATGATGTCATCTAAGGAAAAAATGTCATTTTTGCTTTACTCCCTGCTTTAACCGGTTCTGTTCCTCTGTAATAATCTTATGCATCTGCATTCTAACGTTTTCAACCCTGTTTTGGACTTTATATTTGTCAGACATATTGGGGCTAGTGATGCTTTTAAGGGTCTCAAAATTGAAGTGAACCCAGCAATGGATGATAAGCCAAAAATTGACTAGATGGCCATGACTACGACTATCACCACTCTATACACTTGCTAACAAAGTCTTTGGTGGAAGGAAAATCAATGAGCTTTGGAATTTGAGGTTTACATTTTTCTTTTTAATTTTTGAAGGTCCATTGGGGGTGAAAGTTGACACATGGGGAAAAAAAAACATTTCTCCCAAATGCTGTGGATCTGACCTGCCCCAGATTAATTGACATTTCCAGATTTTGGGTAACTGAAACCAAAATAGTAATGTTATTGGTGTTGTCACCCACAAAATTATATACTCACCTAAGGAACATTGTCTGTTAAGATTCATGCTGCTTTATTATGAGATAGGCCCATCTTGACATCCCCAACTGTAGGTGGCTTTATGTGCTACACACTGTAGAAAAATATTCCCCACTGATTACATAGTCATGCTTTTTCAAATGCCTGATTATAAAAATTATTTTAAAGCAACTTTCACAGACCAAATATGAATTTTAACAAAGTACAATTTTTAGATTTGTTATTTTATTCACTATGTTTTTGACATCATTTCTAGAACACTTTGTATAGCCGTAGGTCATGAGGTTTTTCACTCTGGTATACTGTGAAAGTGAAAACACCCCAACTTCTCAATAGAACGAATGTTTATAGTTATTTGAAAAACATAGAAACTGACCCTACTAGTCTCAAAGCTTTAAAATTACTTTTTTTTATTTGGAGTCTTTCTCTGTCACCCAGTTTGGAGTTCAGAGGCATGCTCACAGGCACCCCAGTGTCTACTTGCTGGGCTCAGGCAATCCTTCTCCTTCAGTCTTCCAAGTAGCTGAAACCACAGGTTCTATGCCTGGCTTTTTAAAAAAATTTATTGTAGAGACGAAGTCTCGCCAAATTGCCTGGGTTGGTCTTGAACACACAGGCTCAGAAAATTCACTCATCTCAACCTCCCAAGTGCTGGAATTATAGGCTAAGCCACTAAGCCCAGCCTACATTTGTTTTATTTGGGTGTTTTTTTCTCAGGAAATCAACCCTCATATAGTATCAAGAACTGAAAGTCACCAGATCACCACATCGAGACAATGAGATGCCAGACCCCTCCTGTTTACCAACTCCTCTTTCTTAACCCTCCATATTTCCTATTTTCTTTTTTTCCATTTTTTATTATAAAGATATGAGGTACAATTCAGGGTTGTGTACATATGTGGTCATCATATAGGTAAAGATTGAGCCTCCCTTTGGTCCCCATTTCACCTGGTTTGAGATTGGGTACCCATATTGATGTTGAGCTTCCCCACCCCCAACAGGGTCCCACTACTGCCCATCCCTTATGTATTATGATAAATGTTCAGGGTCTGCTGATAAGTGAGTACATGTGGTGCTCAGATTCTAGTTCCTATTTTCTACATTCTTGCCCCACTTTAGAACCTCTTGCCTTCAGTGAAACAGGGAGATAGCTTTGAAACAATCTCCAATTCTCCCTGGCTGATATCACTCAAATAAAAAGCCTTCTTTCCTAGAAATACTTGTTTTCTCACTGATTGGCTTCCTGTGAGGTGAATAACAGGACCTCAGCTGAACCCCTGGCATTTTAGTAACAAAAATTTTATATTTTTTATTTTACCTTTATCTATGGTCCATTTTGAGTTAATTTTCTGTAAGGTGTGAGTTTTAGTTGAGGTTCATTTTCTTTCGAGTTGGATATCTAGTTGCTCTAGTACCATTTGTTGAGAAGACCACCCTTCCTCCATAGAGTTTTTTAAAGGTTGAATTTTGCCTTTTCTAGAGCACACAGTCCAAACTAAGATGTAGTGAGACCATCAGTACTGTTTTAAAACCTCCCATTCAGTAGGGAGCCATGTAGAGACTCAGTGGCTATCTTGTACCTGCTCTTGTTGTTGCTGAGTCTGTCACAAAGAGAACCTAACATCAAGAGCAAGTTGCTATCAAAGCTGAACACAACAGGCAATTTACAGACAGGCTGAGTAGCTAGGGAGAAATAGAAAGTTACAGTTTGTAGACTGGAGAAAGAATTCTTACCCAGATATGCTGGGTTAGATGCTAACCTCCTATGAGACTGTCAAACTACTGGCTTGGGAACACTTGGTAGGTTCAGAAAAACAGTTGGTGCATTGTTGAGCTAGTCCTTGGATTGGTTTAAGACCAGTGAGTCCTCTTCTCTGTTAACAATGCCACATTAAACTGGTCCGGAAAAGATAGAGATGTGATTTGAAAATGGCTCTTGCCATAAGATCTCCCCAGAGATGTAACAGAGACAGGCACCACCATTCTTATCTGCACAATGTATGAACTGAAGTCAGACTTATAAGCAAGATGTAGTTTATGTGCTTGAATTATAAGACTCTGGATTTTTCTATGAGATATTATGTGACCACTCTAACATGAACTTCTACTTGGGGAATCATTCCTTCAAATAAGGCTGAGGATGCCTTCTCTTCTGGGTGACTTACTTTTCTCTGTATGCATTTCCTGATCTGGACTTGGGACCTAATAACACGATATAGAAGTGAGGCTGGCCAAAATGAAGTGTCTCTAGACTTCCTGCTGGAGGATTTGACTGAATGTGAAACAGAATGGTTACTAGCCAGCTACTGGAATTCACCAGCATTGTTTGCTCTGTGGAAACCATCATCAGGCTCTTGCTTGGACCAAGAGTAAGTATTTTTTTATTTTTATTTTTAATTAATTGATTTTTGGAGGCAGGATCTCACTTTGTTGCCCCAGGCTGGAGTTTAATGGGATGATCATATCTCACTGCAGCCTCAAACTCCTGGGCTCAAGCTATCCTCCTTCCTCAACCTTCTGAGTATCGGGGACTACAGGCATGCACTACCACACCCAATCAATTAAAAAATATATTTTTCTGGAGAGGGGGGTCTACCTATGTTGCCCAGGCTGGCTTGAGTTCCTGGGCTAAAGTGATCCTCAAGTCTTTAGTGGCAAGGAGGTCAAGAAGATGAGGCCATGCCTTGTGGAGCTGTGTGGAGGAATTCTTAGAGGTGTCTAGAAAACAACCACATGGAAATCTGCAGAAGGCCTCAAGCTTAGTGGAAATCAGGCTATTGGCAATCGCTTACCTAAAATGAAATAATCCACCTTCCCATTCATTTTATATGCTTCATTTCCATAACTCTACATATGTTCCCACACATTTTTACCATGTATCATAGGTAGTCAAAGCTAGGTAGATGACACTGGTGGGTTCAATTCATCAGGGTCAACTGGGCACCTACTAGGAAGTTAGTGCTGGGTTTGAGAGCCATTGTGCAGTGGAGAAAAAAAACCAGAGAAAGACAAACTGTGGTTTCAGCCTCTGAAGAGTTTTCAAGCTCACTGTGGAGATAAGTCACTGGCCCAGGCATGGTGAAATAACCACACAGGAGGGTGTAATGGTTAGTAAAATAGAGGGACAGGGCAACCAGAATTATGCAGATCCAGGAGTGTTCTACTCATTGAGTTTTAGCAGATTGTACTAACTATGTAAGCATAATAAGACTCAACATGTCCATTCTCAATTCCAACAGTTCTCTCCCCTTTCTTAGTTCCTGTCTTCTCTCAGAAGGTGGCAGGAGGCCGAGGGAGAGATATGTGGGAGGCATGGTGGTTGCCATTCACTGTTATGGTGGCAGCTACTCATTCAGGGTGTTCTCCTTCTAGCTGTGCTGGAGATCACTGTTTTGAGATGATAAGCTTGCCATCCCGGCTGGAGACTTTCCCCCAAAGCGTGGCATGGATAGTGTAGAAGGACTTGCATGTTGCCTTTCAAACAGGAAAGTAAAGATGAACTTTTCTTTAATGGAGAGAGTTGAAGATAGTTCTTGGTGATTATTTTCAATAGTTAGCAATTGCAGGGCAAGGGAGGGCCACAGTACCCTTCAGCTCTAGGGCACAATGAAAATATTAACCTGAGCAGTTTCAATTTCAGTCCCTCATCGTCTTTAGTTTGAAGTCCATTATAGGTCCCTCAAGTGTGGTTGAAGGTAACTTCTATAAGATGACAAGATTGGTGAGACCAAAATGCAACTGGCAAACTGGACTTAGAGATTTTCAAAATGTTTGCAAGACTGGCATCTTCAGTAAAATTTTTGCCATTCCTGCCACTGAAGATCCCATCTCCAGAAAAAAAAATCGAATTAGCTGGGTGTGATGGTGCATGCTTGTAGTTCCAGCTATTCAAATAGGAGTTGTTCCCTGGAAGACCCTTCAATAAACATGTGCTTTCAATTTATTTGACTGCCAAAGGTGTAGCTTGAAAGAACTCTGGTGTGGGCTCATCATCTGAGTTGGGACTTCTCTATTTCCCACTGGTGTTTTCCTATCATGCCAGGGAAAAAACCAGAAGCTACATTCTGGCACCTGCATGGTCAACTTGGTCTTATGCTTCCCTCTGGTTGAGTGTTAGGTTTTAGGATCCTAAAGGCTGTTATGATTATATCCTCATGTCCCTTCAATGTCTGTCCAGCAGTTGTCTCCCACAGGGAAATGTAAATCAAAACCAGAAGGAGATACTACTTTCCACCCACAAGGATCGCTAGAATAGAAAAGACACATGGTAACAAATGTTGACAAAGATATCGATAAATTGCAACCCGTATAGATTGTTGAGGGGAATGTAGAGTGCAAAAGCAACTTTTTAATTTAACTTTATATTTTATTTTATTTTATTTTATTTTAGCTGCGGGGTACATGTGAGGATTTGCTGCATAAGTACATTGCGTGCTGGTGAGCTGGTGAGGGACTTCTAGCGTGCCCTCTCTCCTTACTGTAGGGGACCTGGTACGCAGTGTAGGTTGTGTGCCCCTTATCCTTCCTCCCTTCTCTAGAAGTGTACAGTATCTGTTGGTCTCACCTATGTGCTCATATGTCCAGTGTTCAAGGCCTGCTTAGAAGTGAGAACATGTGGTATTCAGTTTTTTGTTTCTGTGAAAGTTTACTTAGAATGATGGTCTCCAGCTGCAACCATGTTGCTGAAAAGGACATTATTTTATTCTTATGGCTGTGTAGTAGTCTGCCTTGAATAAGTACCATTTTTTTTTTTGAGTTGGAGTCTCACTCTGTCGCCCAGGCTGGAGGGCAGTGGCATGCTCCCGGCCACCACAGCCTCTACCTGCTGGGCTCCA
>NW_007224442.1:0-5105 GCF_000164805.1 Carlito syrichta | reverse complement strand
ATGGCCATGACTACGACTATCACCACTCTATACACTTGCTAACAAAGTCTTTGGTGGAAGACAAATCAATGAGCTTTGGATTTGAGGTTTACATTTTTCTTTTTAATTGTGAAGGTCCATTGGGGTGAAAGTTGATACATGGGAAAAAAGAACATTTCTCCCAAATGCTGTGGATCTGACCTGCCACAGATTAATTGACATTTCCAGATTTTGGGTAACTGAAACCAACATAGTAATGTTATTGGTGTTGTCACCCACAAAATTATATACTCACCTAAGGAACATTGTCTGTTAAGATTCATGCTGCTTTATTATGAGATAGGCCCATCTTGACATCCCCAACTGTAGGTGGCTTTATGTGCTACACACCGTAGAAAAATATTCCCCACTGATTACAAAGTCATGCTTTTTCAAATGCCTGATTATAAAAATTATTTTAAAGCAACTTTCACAGACCAAATATGAATTTTAACAAAGTACAATTTTTAGATTTGTTATTTTATTCACTATGTTTTTGACATCATTTCTAGAACACTTTGTATAGCCGTAGGTCATGAGGTTTTTCACTCTGGTATACTGTGAAAGTGAAAACACCCCAACTTCTCAATAGAACGAATGTTTATAGTTATTTGAAAAACATAGAAACTGACCCTACTAGTCTCAAAGCTTTAAAATTACTTTTTTTTATTTGGAGTCTTTCTCTGTCACCCAGTTTGGAGTTCAGAGGCATGCTCACAGGCACCCCAGTGTCTACTTGCTGGGCTCAGGCAATCCTTCTCCTTCAGTCTTCCAAGTAGCTGAAACCACAGGTTCTATGCCTGGCTTTTTAAAAAAATTTATTGTAGAGACGAAGTCTCGCCAAATTGCCTGGGTTGGTCTTGAACACACAGGCTCAGAAAATTCACTCATCTCAACCTCCCAAGTGCTGGAATTATAGGCTAAGCCACTAAGCCCAGCCTACATTTGTTTTATTTGGGTGTTTTTTTCTCAGGAAATCAACCCTCATATAGTATCAAGAACTGAAAGTCACCAGATCACCACATCGAGACAATGAGATGCCAGACCCCTCCTGTTTACCAACTCCTCTTTCTTAACCCTCCATATTTCCTATTTTCTTTTTTTCCATTTTTTATTATAAAGATATGAGGTACAATTCAGGGTTGTGTACATATGTGGTCATCATATAGGTAAAGATTGAGCCTCCCTTTGGTCCCCATTTCACCTGGTTTGAGATTGGGTACCCATATTGATGTTGAGCTTCCCCACCCCCAACAGGGTCCCACTACTGCCCATCCCTTATGTATTATGATAAATGTTCAGGGTCTGCTGATAAGTGAGTACATGTGGTGCTCAGATTCTAGTTCCTATTTTCTACATTCTTGCCCCACTTTAGAACCTCTTGCCTTCAGTGAAACAGGGAGATAGCTTTGAAACAATCTCCAATTCTCCCTGGCTGATATCACTCAAATAAAAAGCCTTCTTTCCTAGAAATACTTGTTTTCTCACTGATTGGCTTCCTGTGAGGTGAATAACAGGACCTCAGCTGAACCCCTGGCATTTTAGTAACAAAAATTTTATATTTTTTATTTTACCTTTATCTATGGTCCATTTTGAGTTAATTTTCTGTAAGGTGTGAGTTTTAGTTGAGGTTCATTTTCTTTCGAGTTGGATATCTAGTTGCTCTAGTACCATTTGTTGAGAAGACCACCCTTCCTCCATAGAGTTTTTTAAAGGTTGAATTTTGCCTTTTCTAGAGCACACAGTCCAAACTAAGATGTAGTGAGACCATCAGTACTGTTTTAAAACCTCCCATTCAGTAGGGAGCCATGTAGAGACTCAGTGGCTATCTTGTACCTGCTCTTGTTGTTGCTGAGTCTGTCACAAAGAGAACCTAACATCAAGAGCAAGTTGCTATCAAAGCTGAACACAACAGGCAATTTACAGACAGGCTGAGTAGCTAGGGAGAAATAGAAAGTTACAGTTTGTAGACTGGAGAAAGAATTCTTACCCAGATATGCTGGGTTAGATGCTAACCTCCTATGAGACTGTCAAACTACTGGCTTGGGAACACTTGGTAGGTTCAGAAAAACAGTTGGTGCATTGTTGAGCTAGTCCTTGGATTGGTTTAAGACCAGTGAGTCCTCTTCTCTGTTAACAATGCCACATTAAACTGGTCCGGAAAAGATAGAGATGTGATTTGAAAATGGCTCTTGCCATAAGATCTCCCCAGAGATGTAACAGAGACAGGCACCACCATTCTTATCTGCACAATGTATGAACTGAAGTCAGACTTATAAGCAAGATGTAGTTTATGTGCTTGAATTATAAGACTCTGGATTTTTCTATGAGATATTATGTGACCACTCTAACATGAACTTCTACTTGGGGAATCATTCCTTCAAATAAGGCTGAGGATGCCTTCTCTTCTGGGTGACTTACTTTTCTCTGTATGCATTTCCTGATCTGGACTTGGGACCTAATAACACGATATAGAAGTGAGGCTGGCCAAAATGAAGTGTCTCTAGACTTCCTGCTGGAGGATTTGACTGAATGTGAAACAGAATGGTTACTAGCCAGCTACTGGAATTCACCAGCATTGTTTGCTCTGTGGAAACCATCATCAGGCTCTTGCTTGGACCAAGAGTAAGTATTTTTTTATTTTTATTTTTAATTAATTGATTTTTGGAGGCAGGATCTCACTTTGTTGCCCAGGCTGGAGTTTAATGGGATGATCATATCTCACTGCAGCCTCAAACTCCTGGGCTCAAGCTATCCTCCTTCCTCAACCTTCTGAGTATCGGGGACTACAGGCATGCACTACCACACCCAATCAATTAAAAAATATATTTTTCTGGAGAGGGGGGTCTACCTATGTTGCCCAGGCTGGCTTGAGTTCCTGGGCTAAAGTGATCCTCAAGTCTTTAGTGGCAAGGAGGTCAAGAAGATGAGGCCATGCCTTGTGGAGCTGTGTGGAGGAATTCTTAGAGGTGTCTAGAAAACAACCACATGGAAATCTGCAGAAGGCCTCAAGCTTAGTGGAAATCAGGCTATTGGCAATCGCTTACCTAAAATGAAATAATCCACCTTCCCATTCATTTTATATGCTTCATTTCCATAACTCTACATATGTTCCCACACATTTTTACCATGTATCATAGGTAGTCAAAGCTAGGTAGATGACACTGGTGGGTTCAATTCATCAGGGTCAACTGGGCACCTACTAGGAAGTTAGTGCTGGGTTTGAGAGCCATTGTGCAGTGGAGAAAAAAAACCAGAGAAAGACAAACTGTGGTTTCAGCCTCTGAAGAGTTTTCAAGCTCACTGTGGAGATAAGTCACTGGCCCAGGCATGGTGAAATAACCACACAGGAGGGTGTAATGGTTAGTAAAATAGAGGGACAGGGCAACCAGAATTATGCAGATCCAGGAGTGTTCTACTCATTGAGTTTTAGCAGATTGTACTAACTATGTAAGCATAATAAGACTCAACATGTCCATCTCAATTCCAACAGTTCTCTCCCCTATCTTAGTTCCTGTCTTCTATCAGAAGGTGGCAGGAGGCCGAGGGAGAGATATGTGGGAGGCATGGTGGTTGCCATTCACTGTTATGGTGGCAGCTACTCATTCAGGGTGTTCTCCTTCTAGCTGTGCTGGAGATCACTGTTTTGAGATGATAAGCTTGCCATCCCGGCTGGAGACTTTCCCCCAAAGCGTGGCATGGATAGTGTAGAAGGACTTGCATGTTGCCTTTCAAACAGGAAAGTAAAGATGAACTTTTCTTTAATGGAGAGAGTTGAAGATAGTTCTTAGTGATTATTTTCAATAGTTAGCAATTGCAGGGCAAGGGAGGGCCACAGTACCTTTCAGCTCTAGAGCACAATGAAAATATTAACCTGAGCAGTTTCAATTTCAGTCCCTCATCGTCTTTAGTTTGAAGTCCATTATAGGTCCCTCAAGTGTGGGTGAAGGTAACTTGTATAAGATGACAAGATTGGTGAGACCAAAATGCAACTGGCAAACTGGACTTAGAGATTTTCAAACTGTTTGCAAGACTGGTATCTTCAGTAAAATTTTTGCCATTCCTGCCATTGAAGATCCCATCTCCAGAAAAAAATGGAATTAGCTGGGTGTGATGGTGCATGCTTATAGTTCCAGCTATTCAAATAGGAGTTGTTCCCTGGATTTCCCTTCATTAAACATGTGCTTTCAATTTATTTGACTGCCAAAGGTGTAGCTTGAAAGAACTCTGGTGTGGGCTCATCATCTGAGTTGGGACTTCTCTATTTCCCACTGGTGTTTTCCTATCATGCCAGGGAAAAAACCAGAAGCTACATTCTGGCACCTGCATGGTCAACTTGGTCTTATGCTTCCCTCTGGTTGAGTGTTAGGTTTTAGGATCCTAAAGGCTGTTATGATTATATCCTCATGTCCCTTCAATGTCTGTCCAGCAGTTGTCTCCCACAGGGAAATGTAAATCAAAACCAGAAGGAGATACTACTTTCCACCCACAAGGATCGCTAGAATAGAAAAGACACATGGTAACAAATGTTGACAAAGATATCGATAAATTGCAACCCGTATAGATTGTTGAGGGGAATGTAGAGTGCAAAAGCAACTTTTTAATTTAACTTTATATTTTATTTTATTTTATTTTATTTTAGCTGCGGGGTACATGTGAGGATTTGCTGCATAAGTACATTGCGTGCTGGTGAGCTGGTGAGGGACTTCTAGCGTGCCCTCTCTCCTTACTGTAGGGGACCTGGTACGCAGTGTAGGTTGTGTGCCCCTTATCCTTCCTCCCTTCTCTAGAAGTGTACAGTATCTGTTGGTCTCACCTATGTGCTCATATGTCCAGTGTTCAAGGCCTGCTTAGAAGTGAGAACATGTGGTATTCAGTTTTTTGTTTCTGTGAAAGTTTACTTAGAATGATGGTCTCCAGCTGCAACCATGTTGCTGAAAAGGACATTATTTTATTCTTATGGCTGTGTAGTAGTCTGCCTTGAATAAGTACCATTTTTTTTTTTGAGTTGGAGTCTCACTCTGTCGCCCAGGCTGGAGGGCAGTGGCATGCTCCCGGCCACCACAGCCTCTACCTGCTGGGCTCCA
>NW_007224441.1:0-2047 GCF_000164805.1 Carlito syrichta | reverse complement strand
ACCTCAGCCTCCCAAAGGCGCGGGATTACAGGCTGAGCCACCGAGCCCGGCTCCTATCCTCAGTTTTAAAACAACTAATGAAAATACAAGTCAAGTACTTTTTAAAGCCATTGTAGTCCTATAGCATTATCATCATTCAGAAAATTTTTCAAATAAAACTTTAAGCAATTGGTCTCACAACTTTGGGGGAGGCAGGGGAGATGGTTACTATTTTGATTTTCATTGTTATCTTTTAGTTTTGTTTTGGTTGCAGTTGTTCATGTCATGAGAAACTTGTGGTCATACAGAATCATGGAATATATAATTTCGACGTGGAATATTGAAATTAAAATCAGAATTGCTAGATACATTTTATTAAAAGGAGTGTGGCCTATCAAAAGATATTGCCTATTCGATTCAGCAAGCAGCCTCATGTAGAAACAGAATATGAGACATTGTGCAACAACTCAAGGCTGGGTGACCCAGTTTCCTTTTGTCTACTTGGAGTTTATGGAGTTGGATCTTCCATTATCTCACAGACATCATCCTTACCAGTTGGCCTCCTTCATGAATTCCATTTTGTGGTGGATACAGCACATTACCTTTGGTTAATGTGTAGAGCTCCAGGGATATCCTTGATGCATCAGGTAGGAGAGTACAGTAAGTCCCCTACATATGAACCTTCAAGTTACAAACTTTCAAAGATGACAACATATTTTTGCATGCCCAATCACGAAAGTTAGTTCTCGTGTCTGATGTACATTGTTACATGTGTACATTCTCTACGAGTGATTGTACTTTTGCATACTTTATTGTGCAGTACTATATAGAATACAGTAGTACAGTACCTTTATTTCTAGCCCAGGATGTCCTGAAGCAAGCGTAAAGCAGTGGCGATGTAACTGGTACTGCTAAAAAGCAATAATGATGGAAGCAAAAGTAAAAATTATTGAGAAAGTAGAGTGAGGTGAACAGATGATAGATGTTACTCATTCTTATAACATGAATCATTCAACCAACAGCATGATTATCAAGAACAAGGACAATGTCATGGAACATGTACAGATAATGTCAACAATAATACTGAAGAAGCATGGGAAAATGATGTTGATAGAGAAGCTTCTCAGTGTATAGAGAAACTAAAAGCCTTTATGAAGACTTGAAGAAGAAAAACGGTGAAGAATCAGAGGGTGCATCTTTTAGTGTCAGCCATGGCTGGTTTCATTGATTCAAGGCTAGAGCCAAACTTTGCAAAGTAAAAGTAAGTGATGAGACAGATATGGTAGCTGCCCAGGAATTTCCTGAAATGCTTTGGTAAATTATTGACGAAGGTGTGTATTTACCCAAGCAGGTTTTCAATGTGGATGAGACAGAAGTGTACTGGAAGAGGATGCCAGATCGAAGTTATATTAGTAAGGAAAAAAAGTTGATGCCAGGCTGCAAAGAACCAAAGGATAGATTAACTCTGTTGTTTGGTGGCAATGCTTATAGTGATATGAAGCTGAAGTCTCTCTTATTTTATCATTCAACAAACCCAAGACCCCTTAAAACATAGCCAAGGGCTCTCTTCCTGTTGTGGGGAAGAGTAACACCAAAGCCTCGGTTGCACATGTCACTTTCCAGGACTGGCTTTCCACCACTTTATCCCGGAGGTAGGGTAATATGGCTTAGGGAAGGAAGTAGCATTCAACATTCTTTTGCTGTTCGACAATGCCCCAGGTCACCTCATTCATGGATGATTCAATCCAGTGTCAAAGTAGTGCATCTGCCACCAAATACCACATTGCTCATCCAACCTATGGACCAGGGAGTTATAGTGACTTTTAAGAAACATTACTTATGTCACACTTTTTGTCAGGCAGTAAAGGCGAGTGAACAATCCTGAGACATTTTTGGAAGAACTATAACATCTACAAGGCCATAAAAACATTGACTTTACTTGATGTGATGTTATGGTGGCCACCATGAATGGGGTTTGGGAGAACCTTTGATTTTTGTGGATTTGAGAAAGTGGATGAGGAGTCCAAAGATGTCTTCAGAAACTTAGTGACCCTCAGGGCGCAGCTAG
>NW_007224440.1:0-712 GCF_000164805.1 Carlito syrichta | reverse complement strand
TTCATGGATGATTCAATCCAGTGTCAAAGTAGTGCATCTGCCACCAAATACCACATTGCTCATCCAACGTATGGACCAGGGAGTTATAGTGACTTTAAGAAACATTACTTATGTCACACTTTTTGTCAGGCAGTAAAGGCGAGTGAACAATCCTGAGACATTTTTGGAAGAACTATAACATCTACAAGGCCATAAAAACATTGACTTTACTTGATGTGATGTTATGGTGGCCACCATGAATGGGGTTTGGGAGAACCTTTGATTTTTGTGGATTTGAGAAAGTGGATGAGGAGTCCAAAGAGGTCTTCAGAAACTTAGTGACCCTCAGGGCGCAGCTAGAGCTGCAAGAACATGACTTCACTGAACTCCTTGCTGTGCAAAACAAGGAGGTTACTCATGAGGACCTGATGGGATTGGAGGCCCAGAGAAAGGATGGAGAGAGACAAGAGGAAGAAGTAACTGAAGATCAAAGGAATCCACGCTGCAGGACATGGCAAGGGCGATTTTCTTTATTTGCGGAGGCACTATTAGTTTTGAGGCATTAGACTCAAATGTAGAATAGTACACAAAAGTTGCAGCAGCCGTTCAGAATGCTATCCAGTACTACTAGGTCATCTATAATGAGAAAAAAAGAGTTGCTACTCAGATATCACTGAATCACTTTTTCAAGAGAGTAGATAGAACTGAATCAGGCAAGAAACCAGATCTGTGC